>NC_083472.1:24336468-24398968 GCF_030014155.1 Tachysurus vachellii
TGCGTGAACCCCGTCATCTACCCGTGTTACAGCCGTGAGTTCCGCAGGGCGTTTGCTCGAACCCTGCGCTGTCGGAGGCGCGGCTCGGTGTGGAGGACGTTTCCGCCTCACGGCACCTCGTCCTGCCAGACCAGGAAAGACTCCAGAGACTCCATGGAGAACTTTGGCAGCTACGTGTATGGCAGCCAGAGGACGCTGTCCTTCTCCAGCCCATGTCCCAGTCCTGCCTTTCACAGCAAGAGTCCGTTTCCGTTCCCAGACCATGGACACTTTCACCCACGGAGCAGGAACAACTCGGTTTTTGCAGAGAGCGTTACAACAGATCATCCTCTGGAGCCTGTTAGGGAGGACACGCTGCAGGACAACGGACAAATAAATCCCATAAACGCAGAGACGTTCTCCAACAGCGAGACGAAAGATCAGTCAAGCAGCAGAGAACATTGTTCTTAAACCTAGCAACTAATAAACTCTGTGTTTAAGTCATTCTAAAGTTATAAAGATTGGACTTAATAAGATAGAAATGTATGAAATGTTCTATTTTCCCCAAACTTTGTCAGTCATCCGAGATATTTACACAGTCTGAGGTCAACTTCTTTACTGTTAGCACAAGAAGCTAATACAGAAGTTGATATGCACCAGACTGGCCACCAGTTTAACTGTAACTACATAATTTGTGTTTTCTTAATACATCTTCTGCTTCATTAGTAATCTGAATAACCTGATCGTTTCTTTGCCAGTTCTTTTCTCGTCATTTATTACCTTCATAATAATGTTGCATATAAATAGTTTTGGTCAAACTCACCTACAAAATTTACAAAAACTCTCAGATTTCCTTCTGACACGTGTACAAATTTTGGCCAAAGACAATCAGCACACCGACTGCGTTTACCTGGTTGGGCCACGCCCACAAAACTCCATAAAAGGCAAAGCTGAATGTACAAAATGGCAAATAAACAATGAGTGAAGTCTTAATTAAACAATTCATTCATTTTCTACCGCTTATCTGAACTACCTCGGGTCACGGGGAGCCTGTGCCTATCTCAGGCGTCATCGGGCATCAAGACAGGATACACCCTGGACAGAGTGCCAACCCATCACAGGGCACACACACACTCTCATTCACTCACGCAATCACACACTACGGACAATTTTCCAGAGATGTCAATCAACCTACCATGCATGTCTTTGGACCGGGGGAGGAAACCGGAGTACCCGGAGGAAACCCCCGAGGCACGGGGAGAACATGCAAACTCCACACACAAAAGGTGGAGGTGGGAATCGAACCCCCAACCCTGGAGGTGTGAGGCAAACGTTCTATCCACTAAGCCACCGTGCCGCCATGATTAAACAATTATTCTATAAAATGTTTATGAAATTGGTGTGTAATTAAAATAATTCGGTGATTTAAACTCGAAAATCCGTGTATAAAAAACATCACTTGGTTTTTCTTTCGAATCATGAATCATGTTTGATTTCTCTTTATGTAGAAACTTGAGAAATTTGTTCCGATTCATTTTGGTCACTCACATGCTTCTCTTCTCAGAACCTCTTTGAATACTGAGCTCCATCATCACACAATCAACTCGAGGAGGACCAGCTCGCCTGAACCGAGCCATAAAACTCTGATTAAAGATTCTCTCTGAATTTTAAAAAGAGAAGCTGACGATCTTTAAAGCGTGATTGTGTCTAAAATTACCGAAATGTTCTATAATGTTCACTCCAAGGTGGAGAACTCTAGCAGATAGTTTGGAATAAACGATGTAGGGTGACGCTCGTGTGTGGGTTTGTCTGGAATTCAGTAATAAAAAGAAGAAGAAGGAATTTTATTTCTATGTAAATATATAGTATAATATATAGATTTGAGTCTTTCTAAAAAGTTAAAAATTAAACAAATGATAAACATGTAAAAGGATAAAGAAAAGAAAAATTAAGTAAAAGATAAAACCAAGCACCTCATCGATTAGTCTTTCGAATTAGATTTTAATTCTATTTTTTTAATCGATTTCATTTTCCAGAAATTTCGTAAAATTCAGAAATTTTTTAATCATATAGCATCAACGTAAATTTCGATGAAGGTTCGGCTAAACTTATCAGAACTAAAAGATGATTATTTTACTTAGTGCTCCAAAACCAGCTCAAGAATTTTAGAATTTTCAATTTTAGAATTTTGACCTGAAAATTTATGAACATACTTAGAACGTACTCGTAACGTTTGTTAAGTAAACGATTCAACGTCGAAATCAACAATAGTAAAAATAAAAAAAAGGTAATAAAATCTTTTCTATTTTATTTCTAATTTCATTTCTCTCTGTGATCTATTTAGCCATTTTAATTAAATGAATTATATCTAATTTGATTAAAAAGTCTCACAGAATTTTTAGTAGAATTCACAGAATAATTGAATTCCTGTAAATGAATGCAGATTATTTACAGTTTTTTAATCCAAAATTCAAATTAAATAAATAAACACGATAAACTCAGAGGACTGAGATCACAGCAGCTCTAATCTCATCTCGGCTTAACGTCTACTTTAATCTTTTATATTTATTTATTTAGGTTCATGAGATCATATTTTTATGAACATAAATCCCATCTATACCAAAAATGTAAATATATAAATATGACTGTAACTTAGTGTAGCTTCAAATCACTACATTTCAATGATAATAAATGTGGAGAGAGAAAAAAATCCACCCGCTACAACAAATGACGTCTATAAAGACGGAGTTAAGACAATTCACTGTACAAATTTATTTACACTCGTCTCAAACGATCCTCATAATCATTTTTCTTTTCTTTTATCTGTAAATCTTTGAATCAGGAGCTGTCTGAACTCTCAAACTCTTTATAATCATTTATCATTAAATGAAAAAACATACAACAAAAACAACAAAAAAAATCAGAGATGTACAACACTAAAGAAAGTAAACAAAAAAACCCTCAATGTGTCTTAACACATCATCGAAATTATAATCACTCTAAAATTAACTAAAATGTAAATGAGAAGAAAAACAACACAGAAATAAATTAGCTTGAAAGTGTAGTATTCAAAAGAGCCTTAAATGTAACGTGTTTTTAAAAATTAACACTTTTTTTTAATTGAACACTCAAAATAACACAACACGATGAGATTAAGTCTCGGTTCGTAATTAATAGTACGGAATAATGACATTGAAAATAAAATAAAATAAAAAATAAAAAAAAGAAGGGAAAATATAAAAAAACAAAAACAATCACATGGTCTGGTGTTTATACACCGTACAGGTGTACAAGATGTACACCGCTTTTATAGTCTCAATAAATGTCCGAAGATTTTTCCACATCGTCCTGGAAACAAGAACGCTCCGATTTCGTCGAGTCGGCTGTTAAGATGAAAATTTATTTTGTTTGGGTTTTTTTTTCTTAAACAGGATTGCTGCAGTTTCTGGGGGAAAAAAAGAAAGAAAGAAATAAAAAAATAAAAAAAACACCAAAAAATGTATTTAAAATTTTTTTTAAAAAATTCCAAACTTTAATATCTTGCAAACAAATTCAAAATAAATAAAAAATCCACATACAACCTTTTATATGTCACTAATATTTCACTTCCCTATACACTATATAGGCTCACTACATAGGGTGTGTGATATAACAACACTCTACTTGGTGCAGTACAACAATACACTACAGAACAAGCGAGTTCCTGCTTGAGCTACAAACTGTTCCGTACGGGTCCTTGTTGCTTTAGGAGGAGTTGCAACGATAATTTATTAGAACGAGAGCGTTCGTATAAGCACGAGCACCTGTTATAGAAAATAAATCAACTCCTTCTGACCAATCAGATTCCAGAATCTGTTATCAGTGTGGTGGTGGGGGGACAGAGAGAGAGAGAGAGAGAGAGAGAGAGAGAGAGAGAGAGAGAGAGAGAGACAGACAGAGAGAGAGGGAGACAGACAGAGAGAGAGGGAGACAGACAGAGAGAGAGGGAGACAGACAGAGAGAGAGGGAGACAGACAGAGAGAGAGGGAGACAGAGACAGAGAGGGGGAGGCAGAGAGAGAGAGAGAGAGCAAGAGGGAGAGAGAGAGACAGAGAGAGGGAGACAGAAAGAGGGAGACAGAAAGAGGGAGACAGAAAGAGGGAGACAGAAAGAGGGAGACAGAGAGAGGGAGACAGAGAGAGGGAGACAGAGAGACATAGAGAGACAGAGACAGACAGAGAGAGAAACGTACTCAGACAACAAACTTGTTCTTGGTGGTGGAGCCGCTCTTCGTGGCCGTATCTGCATGTGACTGGTATCCGATGATGACTTTAGGTGGAACGCCTAACCTTTCCTTATACACACGCCTAGAATCTCACACACACACACACACACATTAAATATAAATCTTAGTTAAATATAAAAAATTATTCCTGAACTTGAACTGTAACTCTCTGAGGCTCCATATTGTCCTCACCCTATGTGTACGATTGCGTCTTTGTTCTCGTAGTCCGTCGTCCATATTGCGATTTTGTCTCCTTTCGTTCGAATGTTGACGACGGCGCCACACACGTCATCGCTGTGATCGTCAAAAGCTTCGCCCACCAGACACAAGAGCTGAAACAAACACGCTTTTCATGTTACGCTTTTCTAAAACCTGACCGATCAGTGGATCTGAGAGCGACGATACACACCGTCTCGAGCCAGAAGCGATCCAAATCTGCTCTGCGCTGCTGTTTGGTCAGAGTGATGAGCCAGCGTCCACCACGTTTATTCCTCTCATCCTCCCACATGGGCTCGATTCCGTCCTGCTCGAAGGGGAGAAGAAATAAAACAAAACAAAAAAAAAAAAAACACACTTCAGTTCACACACTCTTTGTGTCCTGGGGCTCCGAGGCTGATGTCGCAGACGCGTATCTTCGTGTAGACATTTATACGCTTATTATTTGACACGTCAAGTGTGTATAAGTGTGAATGAGTAAAACAAATCAAATCGATCATAACAATAAAACAGCTTACCTTAAAAAGTGAGTAATCACATCCAGACATTAAGTTACTCGAGAGCTGGATGTGATTGTAAAGTCTGAGAAGATGAGAAAAGACGAAAAAATGCTGTTCTTCAAACAGAATTTTTAATTCATATAAAGAAATGAGATGATGTAAGGAACATAATCTTTTCATATTCTGCCCCCTGGTGGCTCTGTAATCACATTTCCCCTCTGAGAGAAAAGTCTAACGATTGAGATGCAAAGAGAGGAGAGAAAAAAATGGCCACCAAAGACAGTGTTGGGGTTTTTTTGGCGCTGACGTCATGCAGCGAACTGCGAAGGTGTTTTCTTCAGAAGATTCAGTCACAAGATTACTTGGTACTCACTTGGTAGTTTTTAAAACTAATTTCTTTAGGAAATGGATTTTAATAACGATCTTTCGTTTAAGCCCCAAACTTATCGCTCTCTCAGATATGACGGCATCGTGTCACTCGAAGCCGCTCGGCTACTAATCACGGTGTTAGTGATGATAAAGGGACGATCGTTAGCACAGATTCGACACAGAACGTTAAGGTGAAGTAACTTACGCCCAAAAGTCTTCGACTGTGTCAAACTTTGAGATAAGTCGCAGGTTCGCTTGCCAGGTTTTGCTTTTGTCATTCTTAAAGAACCATAGAGCCCATCTGGGGAAAAAAAAACACATCACGACTAATCACCACTTCTTCTTTCATTTGATTTAAAAGTTTAAATTTTAGATTTTCTAATCACGTCACTGTCAGTGTTTGAGCGATGGCCGTCTCGATCCTCATTAATATTCACATAAAGAAACAGACCGAGAGCGACAGAAGAAGACGAAAGAGAAACCAGACAGAATGTGCAATGTGCACCAATTCATTGTGGAGATAAAGACTCAACAACTAACAACGGAGGAAAAGAAAGTTACTAACGTGTCTAAATGTAGGTCTCAACGTGTCTAAATCTAATCCTGTCTGAAGAAGGGGAAGAAGAAGAAGAAGAAGAAGAAGAAGAAGAAGAAGAAGAAGAAGATGAAGAAGGGAAAAGGAGGAGAAGGAAAAGATGGAGGATGAGAAGAAAAGAAGAAGAAACAAAGAAGAAGAGTACAAAATTAAAAAGGAGGAGGAGGAGAAGAGTGTCAAGGTTAAGAATAAGAATCAGAGGGAGAAGAAGGAAAAGAAAAAAGAGGGAGAAGTTGGATGCGAATGGAAAAAATAAAAGGCAAAGATCGAGGATGAAGAAGAAGAGGAAGAGGAAGGAGGAGGAGAGGGAATAATAATGAAAAGTAAGACAAGTACAAAATGAAAATGTGAAGACGAAAAGAATATGGGGAAGAGTGAGTGAGTGAGTGTGTGTGTGTGTGTGTGTGTGTGTGTTGAGGGCAGGACTGAACACCTGTGATGATTCTGTACCTGTTCTGTAGTGGATGTTTAATGTAATCCTCAGGATTTACAATTTCTTGGCCAGCAGCTTCGTTCTGCTCTTCTTCTGTATTCGATGTAATCTGGGTCACTTCCTACAATTATTAAACAACAAACAAATAAACAACAAACAAATAAACAACAAACAAATAAACAAACACGTGCTGAAATGTATGTACAGTGTCTAAACAATACAAACACATCTGTAGGAAAACGATCCGGTCATCACACCTCGGTGCCGTTGATTATTTTCCTCTCACGTCACAACACGAAGTTTTATTCCTCACTTCATCAACCAATCAGAATCGAGAACTCCACTTGTTTTTATATTCTTTATCTAACACTTTAGTTAACAAACTAACACACAAAATAATCCAGAATTCAATCAAACCACAGCTTAGAAATTTCACTCAAATACTTTATATAACTAATTTATATAACTATTAACTAATATTAGCCTGACACGAGCTAGCTAACAGTGTGGCTAATTAATATAAAACACAGCTGCTATATGACGCGAGTAAACAAAGGCTTAAAGTTAAAATTAACTATATATATTTACAGAAAAACCCCACTAACAGAACTAATCCCGCATTTAGTCATCACAACTGGTCAGTTATCCGCCCACTAGCTAAAGAGCTAAAGCTAAAGAGCTAAAGCGCTAAAGCTAAAGAGCTAAAGCGCTAAAGCTAAAGAGCTAAAGCGCTAAAGCTAAAGCGCTAAACGAGCTAAAGCTAAATCTTGCAGTTTAATGTGATCCAGCTAACAGGTTTAACTCCGTCTTAATCAATACTAAGTTAGTTATTTAAGCCAAAACACTCAAACACCTAACGAGACACGCTTGTGCTCCATCACACAGTGTTTATATGAGCTGCTCCTACTTCTAACAGCATAAACAAACGTGTTAAATTCACACGTTTTTCTCACCGGTTCTGCAGTCGCCATCTTCTGACACTGATGTGGTGTGTGTGTGTGTGTGTGTGTGTGTGTGTGTCTCTGTCTCTGTGAGTGTGTGTGTGTCTCTGTGAGTGTGTGTGTCTCTGTGTGTGTGTCTCAAATCAACAAGGTGACCAAATAATAATAAAATAAATGTCATTATTTTATTATTATATAGTAAATTAAATAGTATATTAAATAGTTAAACGATTAAAATAAAACGAGGCATAATATAAAAATGTAAAAATTATTTAAATGGAAAGAAAACTGAACAAAATGAAAATAAATAAAATGTTTTATATTAATATAATATATATTTAATATTACATTAATTAGAAGTAAAAAGAAGAGAAACGTCTAAGCTGAAATAGATAAGATTTAAATTAAATACATGAAAAATGACATTCAATTATTCATTTTCTTTTTAATTACCTTTTTTTTTTTATCAATTAATCATCACTTAATTAGCCTAGATTGGAATATTCATCCATATATACATGTGGTTTTGCAAGAAAAATATATCATATTTAATATATATATATATATATATATATATATATATATATATATATATATATATATATATATATTATTTTTTTTAAGTCATTACTAAACATAAACATACTCATTTAAAAAGAAAAAAGAAATGCACCACTTATTTTAGGTTTGTCCTTTTACCCTGAAAGAAAAGCCATGCATAATAACACAAATTATATTATGTTCCTTATTAGTCTGAACAGAAGACTTGTCTGAACTTTATATTTGAATAACGTTGTTTTTTTTAAAGAATACTGAAAACTAACTAATGAACAAAAACCAACACAACAGGTGAGTTTCAGGTGTGAATTTTATTAAATAAATCAGACAAACGTTCGCATTTTATCATCCATTTTCATGTGTAACAAACAAACACTGGATCAGGATCAGAACTTTAAGTGCTTAGTAATTAGTCAGACATGAATTAATGAACTGCTCTTCAGAAAGTCAGGACGGCTCGGATGCTGTGGAAAGCACAGAGGAGAAAACGGTGATGAGAAATTTTTACTAACTTAACCGAGTAAAACCTTCAGTTAAAAAGTAGAGCTGAACCTCTTTCCGTCGTGCATGAGGTCGAAGGCTTCGTTAATCTGAGCGAAAGGCAGCATGTGAGTCACAAACTCATCAACCATCAGCTTCTTGTTCATGTAATCATCCACCAGTTTGGGGACGCTCTCGACGCTCTTCCAGCCTGTGAAGATTTCAACACAGAGACTTTGGATTAAATGATCCGCAGGAGACGTCTGATGCCAATCGTACCAATGATACCATTTTACACCAATTACACCAATGGCTGCAATGACTCTGATAACACTAATGATGCTAACAATGCTAATCACACCAACATCGCAAATGAGAATAAAGAGAGACTTTTACTTTTGACCTTTTTACTTTGATGTCAAAAAACAATAAATGAAGTATTAAATGCTTGAAAGTCTTCAAACCAGAGATCTCTCCACAACAGAGATGAAGCTTTCTTCTCTCACCTCTCGAGTGCTCCACATTTATTAAACATTTTTAGACCTGTCATTCAGACACAAACAGATTAACCCCTTATAATGTTGAGGTCTCTGCTGATGTCCCACCTCCGAACGCGGTGCCCTTCCACGTGCGTCCTACGATGAGCTGGAACGGACGAGTGGAGATCTCCTGACCGGCTGCAGCCACACCGATGATCACACTCGTCCCCCAGCCCTTATGACATGCCTCCAGAGCGGCACGCTGTCCAACACACACACACACACGCACGCACGCACACACACACACAGTTACACAAATATATTAAATATACTGCACCTTTTTTTTTTAACTACTTTTCTACTCTTGCTTTACCATAATGGAGACGTTGCCGATGCACTCAAAGCTGTAGTCCACTCCTCCGTCCGTCATCTCCATCAGCACTTCCTGGATGGGTTTGCTGTGGTCCTTCGGGTTAACAAACTCAGTGACGCCAAATTTCTTGGACATTTCAAATTTCTCAGAGTTGATGTCCACGCCAATGATCCTGGAGGCTCCGGCGGCTTTACAGCCCATGACGGCGGCAAGTCCGACAGCTCCTAGACCGAACACTGCACACACAGACCCGGGCTCTACCTGAGGGGAGAGAAGGACAACACACACACACACACACACAGGTAAACCTCCAGTAGTGTACTGTGCATGTGATTGTTCAGTAAAACCAACGAGACAAGCTGCAGCACCTTGGCCGTGTTCAGCGCAGCTCCGTATCCTGTCGAGATTCCACAGCCGAGCAGACACACTTTATCCAACGGAGCGCCTTCGTCCACTTTGGCCAGTGAGATATCGGCCACCACCGTGTACTCGCTGAACGTGCTGGTGCCCATGAAATGGAAGACTGGTTTACCTTTACAGGTGAACCTAGACGTCTTATCCGGCATCAGACCCTGTCCCTGGGTCACCCTGAGACACAAAGCATAAAAGAGAGTACAGAAGTATGCAAGAGCGATTAATTGTGTGTGCAGGACGGCTAAGATGATGAGTACATACACATGCAAATAATCCTAAGCTAGTACGCAAGCAGACATGTATTCAAATATGAGCTGAAGTCAGGGATGCATGTATACATGGGGGTCCAGGAGGTCTGGCATGCAAGGAGGTAAGTAACGATACGTTCATCTAGTCTGCACATGTGTACTGATACGTTATAGAACTGGATGGATGGAAGGAAGGCTGTATGGACTCATGGAAAGTAAACATGCATGCAGTTCCCTTAACAAATAACCCTTCGTACTAGTGAGCATGCAAATGTCTGAGTATTCTAGTCAGCAAAATGTCACGAAGAATCAGACTGCAGTGTGAGCATCTGTGGTGTCTGTCTTTTGTTTGTTTGTTTTAACAACATATTCATACTTAATAAATAGAACAATTCAAACCTGATTTTCTGGCACAAGTTGGTCTTGGGGTTTTTGCAGAACTTGCATTCTCCACACTGTGGGATGTACAAAGGAATCACAGTGTCTCCTAAACAATGACAACAAATACACATCACTATTATTAGAACACTGTTAAATATTTAAACAGCAGTTTCATCCAGGTACATTGTTATAGCTGCAACAATAAATCACACGTACAGTGTACTGCTTACGTGACAGTTTTTTAGTGCATGTTGAATAAAAGATTTATTGACGTATCAGACAATGTGACTCCTGAGTTTTATTCCATCTGACTAGTGTTTGTGTTTTCTAGACACGTCTGTCCCATTTGCATAACGACATCAGTCTACTAACCTTCCTCACGGCGCTTTCACACGTTTATCCAACCCAAAACCCTCCCTTAAAGCTAATTCAAGAGACACAGCTCACGTGGCATGCACGGTGTATCCATGACAACACTGTTATGTTGTCCCACCTCCTGACCAACCAGATGACAAATAAAAAAAATAATAATGATAACAATAATAAATAAAAACAATCAATCCTGGAGAACAGTGTGTTAGTCTTTTTAGCAAGTTATGACAATTAAAAATGTTTCATTGTGACGTTGCAGAAAACGTAACTAAATTTATCGTTGTGTGCATTTTTGGGTGGTTCTTTAGTATGCGATGTGACGTCTCCCTTTAAGTCGAGTCGTCGTTAAATCTTGTTTCATCTCGATTACGGATAATAATAATAATTCTAATCTAGAGAGACAACTAGATACTAGCTAGTGTTGCTATGGTAACAGTGTATCTGAAATAATAAAAAAGAAGAAGTGTGAAAGAGAATCTCATCTTAAAAGTGACCATCCCAGGATTCTTTCAGAAGTCGCTACCTGGTTTGAACTTGGTCACTCCGTCCCCGACGCTCTCCACGGTTCCCGCGCCCTCGTGGCCCAGGATGACGGGAAACAGACCCTCGGGGTCGCTGCCGCTCAGAGTGTAGGCGTCGGTGTGACACACGGCCGTCGCGTGGATCTGAAACACGTAAAACGACGACTCGTTAACTCGGCTTAACTAATTACCATTTTCTCCCCTCGTACACACAAATTATTGTCCTCTTACGCCACAGTGATGCCAAAGTCTCGATGCTGATTGGTCATAAAGAATATTGTTCGATTTATATTAATAGTCTTGTTCTAATATGTTATCGTTTCCATAGTTACAGCTCATGCACAGGGACTTGCACAGTGGAAGGTTCATATATACAGACTGTTTAGTGATGTTTATGGAAGGAGTCTCCAGTGTCTGTTGTGCTCCGTAGCAGTCAGAGGTAAAGATGTACATTAAGTTTTCTGACATTTTCATAGCAGAGGAGTTTACAGTGTCTCTCAGAAAACACAAGCCACGTTATATATTTCAAGAAGAGAAAGAATAAAAACAGATGAGGGAAGATTGTGTTATTTTTAAAGCATTAAATAATACAGAAGTACATCATATAAAATGGATTATTTATAACAAATTGTTTTGTTGGGGGCACGGTGTCTTAGTGGTTAGCACGTTCGCCTCACACCTCCAGGGTTGGGGGTTCGTTTCCCCCCTCCGCCTTGTGTGTGTGGAGTTTGCATGTTCTCCCCGTGCCTCGGGGGTTTCCTCCAGGTACTCCGGTTTCCTCCCCCGGTCCAAAGACATGCATGGTAGGTTGATTGGCATCTCTGGAAAATTGTCCGTAGTGTGTGATTGTGTGAGTGAATGAGAGTGTGTGTGTGTGTGTGTGTGTGTGCCCTGCGATGGGTACAAATTTATATAACAAAACAATTTCATTCATTCATTCACTCATCTTCTACTGCTTATCCGAACTACCTCGGGTCACGGGGAGCCTGTGCCTACCTCAAGCGTCATCGGGCGACGCTTGAGGTAGGCACAGGCTCCCCGTGACCCGAGGTAGTTCGGATAAGCAGTAGAAGATGAATGAATGAATGAATGAAATTGTTTTGTTATATAAATTTGATTGCTTAGTATTTTATTCTCTGTGAAATCTGTGTTTACACTTTTTTGTATTTTATTTTGAACGTTGTGCACAATGTTTACAAAAGTGCTCTATAAATAAGGTGTATTATTGTTTGTATTATTGTTATTGTTCCATTTCAACGCATGCACATGCGACTATCCTCAGGTGTGATTATCAGTTGATTATCAGTGATTATAACTTAAGCTAAAACGTGATAAATATCTGCAACTCAATAAAACTTTCTACTTGCATTAAAGCTCTGACTGAATGAAGTGAATGATATTTACCTTGACTCTCACTTCATGGGCTTTGGGTGGTGCCACCTCCACCTCCTCTAGTGATAGAGGCTTTCCAGCTTCCCAGGCCACTGCAGCCTTGCACTTGATCACCTGAAATAATTAATAAATAAATAAAGAAAGAAATAAGTAAATAAATAAAGAAGTAAATAAGTAAGTACATAAATGAATTAATAAGTAAATAAAAAAGCCATGAGACATGTATTAGTGTAATGGACGTGTTAAAATGTGACTGCGTGTCATCTGAGGGTTAAATTTCCCCATGCAATGTGTAATGAATGATTAGGTATCCCACAGGGCCGTATGTTAAGACCTGCACGAGGACACACACTGTGCACGAGGACACACACTGTGCACGAGGACACACACTGTGCACGAGGACACACACTGTGCACGAGGACACACACTGTGCACGAGGACACACACTGTGCACGAGGACACACACTGTGCACGAGGACACACACTTTCATTAAAACTTAAGTTTCAGAGCTGAAAACGTTAAAAACACAAGCAACTTAAACCTTACAGTGAATTAATGGACACATAGGTCACAGAATAGAGCTTTAGCAACACGCTAGGGCTTAAAATCCAACATTAATCAACACTTTAGCCGTAAATTCGTCATTTATTCCTGACTTACTTTTCCAGCCGTCTCCATGTTTGTGCTTTCACCAATAAAAGGGGGTGTGTCTTAAGAAAACTGAACCGTTCCCGCTGCAACCAATCAGAAACGAGGTTGAGGCTGTTTTTCCTCCAATCACAGAAGAGTTTCTGTTCTCATCGCTACAGCAGCGCAGTGAGACATGATTGGTCTGCAAACCGGAAATAAGGCGTGAACTCATAGTCAACACCCAAACAAGCAAATTTATTTGTTTTATTTATTTATTTGTTTATTTTATTTTATTTTTTAAAATAAATTTTTTATTTATTTTTATTTATTTTTCACATTGAAATTTATAATTTAAGACAAACAGCATTCCTTCATATTAAATAAATAAAAAAATTAAAAAATAAAAAAAACAAATTTAATGATACAGTCTTGTACCTCCGAAACCATCAAAACTAATTTTATTACAGCAAAAAAATATTTATTAAATTTATATGAAGTTTATATTAAAGCGCAAACACTATAACAAATCAAGTTGTCAATCAAAAGCCCTCATTTGCATATTAGGCCACAAGTAAAGAGTAAAGAGTTCATATGTTGTTGGAAGGTTTTAACAAATTTACATCTCACACCTGATATTTATTCATTAATGTCATACAGATGGATGTTCGGTGAGACAGCTGGACCAGTCGAGAGGAGACGAGACCCCGTTTCTCACGATATGTGGGGAAAAAAACAAAACATTTTTCGGCTCTCTGGTGAAATAAACAGTCTTTACTGCGTCTAAACATTGAAAAGATGACATGAGTCACAGTGCTTCTGAGTACATGGCCATTCAAATGGGTTTACATGATCATTTATGGCATTTAGCAATCATCATCAAGAGTGAGTTAAAGAATATCTCACTTTTTATACAACTAAAGACTAAGGGCCTTGCTCAGGGGCCCAGCAGGGACAGCTTGGTGGATCTGGGATTTGAACTCACAACCTTCCGATTGGTAGTCCAACACTTTAACCACTGAGCCTGCACACCCCTTTTCTAAATGACAAACACTACATAGAACCTTTAGCTACAAAAACTACATAAAAAGGATCTCGGGGAGCCTGTGCCTATCTCAGGCGTCATTGGGCATCAAGGCAGGATACACCCTGGACGGAGTGCCAACCCATCACAGGGCACACACACACTCTCATTCACTCACGCAATCACACACTACGGACAATTTTCCAGAGATGCCAATCAACCTACCATGCATGTCTTTGGAACAGGGGAGGAAACCGGAGTACCCGGAGGAAACCCCCGAGGCACGGGGAGAACATGCAAACTCCACACACACAAGGTGGAGGCGGGAATCGAACCCCCAACCCTGGAGGTGTGAGGCGAACGTGCTAACCACTAAGACACCGTGACCCCCGGCTTTTATGTAGATTTTTGAAATATTATTATAAAGGGAAATGGTGACACTTATCTTCCGGCATATACAGTATATATCGGGTATAAAGGAATAAAACACTGTAATTTTATGGGTGAATAATCAAGGACAGAATGGTGTGATAAAGCAGAGTCACTGTTACCAACATGAAGCTTAATCATTTCCTACAACAGAGCGTCGACCATACAAGCTCCTCCTGTTCAAGCTGCTACTATAGAAACAATAACGTATTAGAGCTGCTGCTGTGAATAATTAACACAGATATGATGACACAAGAAAATATTCATGACATAAGATAATCTTTGTTAGAGTTACTCTATATAACTCTAGATAGAAATAGAAGAAACTGAATATAACTGCAAGCAGCATGTCTTTAAAATCCACACTGGGCATTTCAAGCCTCTCAGGGCATTTTTCCAAAGTCCATAAGGTCAGTTGGTCTAACAGATCTGGGTTAAAGGTGACATGAGATTTACAATGTTATAGCACTTCTTCTTGTTATTGGCGTCTTTCACTCTGTAGACGTCTGAATTTCTTTCTCGTTTTTAGAGGAATGATCTGATTCGATTCTTTCAAAGTGAATTATTTCTCAACAGATTGTAATGCATAGAAGAGAGAAGGAAGGATTTTTATTGGTCTATTGGTGATTTCGAGATCAGAGGTCCCGTTGGCTAAAGCTCTGCTAAATATTTGATTTGAAATAGTGATTTTTGCAGAGATCACACTGGCTGCCGTTTACATATGCGATGATCTGAGAGCTTGTGAAACCAATGCTGTGTGTTTATCATGTTTCTACTACCACAGGGCAGACTTGCATAACATGAGATATTTTAGTACTCAATACAATTTATATAAGGATATTTAAAATTTGCTGAAGTGTTAAAAATTTATTTAATCAAGCAGTTATACAAAGCTAAATGTTCTACAGACACCCTTATCCAGACTGACTCACAGTTTTATACAACTGAGGGTTAAGGGCCTTACCAAGCAGCGGCAGCTTGGTAAACCTGGGAGACAAGCTCACAACCTTCTGATCAATAGTTCAACACCTAAACCGCTAAGCTACCACATCCACCACATGCTAAATCACTTCATTTGCTTGGTACCTTATAGAAAAAATAATACTAATTTCCACCAGCATCTTGAAAGGATTGCCAAATTAACAGCTGGATATCTTTCCACAGCTGGAGGAGTATCATACCTACCATAAAACGCTAAGAAGTGGACAATATTTAATAATGCTTACACAAAAATGTACAAACACGTCGCTTTAGCATTATAAAAGTTGCTATTGCCGGACAACAGATTTGTCTGTTTGATTCACACGTCTTTGGGCTTATATATAATATATACAAGGGCCTGACAATAGGTCCTTAAAAAAATGAAGCTAGCATTAGCAGTAAAGATTAAATGTGAACGATGTATACGACTTTATATCGTCTGAGAAATCCTGTCAGTTCATGTAGGCTAGGAGGCTAGCTTTAGCACTGAAGACCATTATTATTAATGCACATGAATATGAAACCCTCTATGTCAGGTTAGCACATTTTAGTTAGTAGGAAAGTTTATTAATGTTTATTGATGTGACACAATCCTCTTAGATATCCTGTCAGTTGATGTTATGTAGAAAGCTAGCTAGCTACAACAATAGAAATATACTGTATATATGCACTAAATAATAAATAATATTGCTATAGTATTGAATATCATTCGTAAATATAAATAAAACAATCCTTTCAAGTTAGAACATGCTGATAAAGCTATAGCCAGCTAATGCTATCAGTAAAAAATGTAACCACTTATTAGAGTCAAAATCCTTTCAGTATTTCTGCCAGGTTAGGACATGCTAGATACATATCAGGCTTTAGCAATGGCAAAACAATCCACGGGTAATTACATGCTTTAAAAAAATCCTTTCAATATTCCTGCCACATTAGCTGAGCTAAGCTAGCTGGCTAAAAATTTGAATATTTATTAATGACTTAAAATCCTGTTAGCTTATATTAACTTAACAGCTCTCTTCAGCTTTGAATAATATAATTCATGAATATAAATAAAAAAAATGGCAAGTTAGTACATTAGCTATTGTAATGAAAAATAATACTAAAGATTTTAACCATTAATTAAGTTAAACTGAGGTAAAATCTTCTCAGAATTCCCATTAGGTTACCTCGTGTTAGCTAGACATGTTAGGCATTAGCATTGACAAATATAATTTATGGAAATATATTTCAGATCCTGTCAGATAGCTGATGAATCATAAATTAAAAAGAAATCCTTAGAATTGTCAAGTTATTTCCTCAGCTATCTGGCTAAAGTTATCAGTAAATATTTCTGATCATTTATTAATATGATTCAGAAATCCTGCCAGCCCATGTTAGCTAGGTTGCTAGCTTTAGCAATGACAAATTATTCATGAATATAAATGAATAATCCTTTAAAAAATGTTTTATGGACATTACTATAATTTAGAGCAGTTATGTTAGGATGTCTTGTTTGCTAGCTCGCTAACAATGTGTTAAAATATACAACTATAGAGAAAGTCCATGTCTTCTTTATATAGTCTTGACTACTAGAAGCAAAATAATAATAAATCTATAAAAAACACAGACAAAACATGTACAAACAAGATAGATTTTATTTAGCCCTAGCATGCTAGCACGGATATTGTACAATTCAGATCCATTCATATCTCTGCAATAACAAAATTATGAATGTTTTCAAGTTACATCCAAAAAGTGTGATGTTGATGGTCACCGATTCCTGATTCAACCAGCACAGGAGAAACATACCGAGGTCGAGACAACACTCGACGTCGGTTACGGACATTTGGCGTCAATCGCACCAGTGAAGATGTACACGTTAAAACAGAACTAAAAATAAAAAACTTTCGGATAGAAACGGCAGCGTGTGGAAGAGCGAGGAAAGCGATCGTCCGTCCGTGGCGTCTCGGGCTGAAGGTTTCCTCTGAGGCAGGAGTAAAGTCAGCGCATCGCTCTCCATCATCTTCCACCTAGAGAAAGAAAGGCCATGTTTACATCTTCATTTATTTTAGACGTAAGCGAGTTTAGTTAAGCTGATACTAACTAAGTCTAAAATGGTTGTCATCATGGTTACAGTGTGAGTACCACACGATAGATTTCAACATATATACGTTGCTGCCGTATGTCACATTTCAGTTGGGGTGTGTGTGTGTGTGTGTGTGTTGGTCGTGTTCTGTATATTTATAAACTACAGATTTTCATAATTTAAATAATTATTATTATTAGGGTAACATTTATACAAGATTTAAACGCCTACATAATTTTTTTCTTAATATAATGTGTGAAATAATTTCATGTGGAACTTCAGTAAACAAATACACTTTAAATAATTATTTAAACATTAAAAAAAGGCTAAATATTACATTATCAAAATCATGCATTGTTTAATAAATCACTACTTACAGTAAATAAATTTAATAAAAAAAAGAATATATAAATAATATAAATATGAATGTTTACTACAGTATATATATATGTATATATATATACACATATATATACACATACATACACACACGTATATACCTATACGTATATTTATATATATAAATATAAAAATTAATAAATCATATTCAACACTGCAAAGGATAAATATATACACATATTTTTAATCATTTTTAAAATTTTCAAGATTGTTTATTAACACCATATCATTGGCTTCCTGGGAAGTGTTTGCGAATGTATTATAATAAAGCAACGATATCTAACATCACAAAATCCTGTAGTTAAATAAGTTATTTATTTATTTATATTTTGATAGTACAAGGTCATATTTTGCAGGTCGATCCACAGAGCATCACTCACCTCTGAATCCACGGCCTCCTCCAAATCCTCCTCCTCTTCCTCCTCCTCCTCGTCCACCTCTGAACCCTCCACCTCGACCTCCGCCAAATCCTCCTCCGCGACCACCACCACCACCTCGGCCCCCTCGGAACCCACCTACACACACAGTCATCATTCCCTCACACACTCCTGCATAATATCTCAGTTCTCTATATCCCTAAATTCCCAAGATATTTGTGTGTGTGTGTTCATACCTCCTCGTCCTCCCCCTCGTCCTCCCCCTCTGCCTCCTCGTGGTGGTCCTTTCTCACCCGGGGGTCTCGGGAGGAATCTCTGAAGCGGCAGCAGCTTCGCAGGGTCGACATAGAACTAAAAAAACACAAGAACATTAAGATGAAGTGAAGCAGAATTTAAACTCTT
Source organism: Tachysurus vachellii (assembly GCF_030014155.1). Lineage (NCBI taxonomy): Eukaryota > Metazoa > Chordata > Actinopteri > Siluriformes > Bagridae > Tachysurus > Tachysurus vachellii. The sequence continues at coordinate 24,355,292 of NC_083472.1, forward strand.
ATAAAAATGTATAAAAATACAGAAAAATGAGCTGCAAAACATGCAAAGTTACATGAAATGTACATGCATACATATAAACACAGAGGTAAGTGGATTTCTTATTTAATTTTATATAACTAACCTGCTACAAAATTATTGGCACCCCCGGTAAAAGAGGGTAGGGAATGTTTAAAAACCTCCCACGGTTAATTAAGAGAGATCATTTTGTGAAAATCTGAGCAAACCTGACACAAGGGCACCAATAGTACTGAATTCTTACTGAATTTCCCCCAAATGTTTTCTTCAGCGTATATTCAGGAAAACGTAATCAAATAAAAACGCTATACTTCTTGTTTAGGCCTAGTGACTTAGGTTGCTCTTAGAATTAATATTAATAACAAACAAAATCATCAATTCACATCTACACACCTTCTGTAATTTCTTGAACGACGAGGCCTTCATGTTTTGTGACAGTTTGACTGAAAAATACTGCAGCGGTAATTAAGGAACATCGTGAGAAACGTCACAACACTAAAGAAGTTAAAGAAGCTCAGGTGTGGATTAATGTGGACAAGAAATAAAATAATATACAAAGGATACAAAGTCTCTGAGCTGGCCGAAGATCTCGTCCACTTTGCCGATCTGCTCCTTGTTCTCTAGATACACCGGAGCGTTGAAGTAGGGCACCTTGTTTTCCTCCGTCACACACTTACACACAATGTCGTCCTCACACGGGTGCATGAACTCTCCCAGTGCTGCACACACACACACACACACACACACACACACACACACACACAAACCTACATCACAACACAAACCAGCAGCACAAGTGCGTCATTGTTGCATAAAATCACACAAACAAAGTGAACTGAAACCTCAAGCATCATACCGACAACATGTTCTGGAGGTCCATAATCCTGCTGTCTGTTAAATCCTCCTCTTCCTCCAAATCCTCCTCCTCTTCCTCCAAATCCTCCTCCTCCTCCTCTTCCTCCAAATCCTCCTCCTCCTCTTCCTCCTCTACTGAATCCTCCTCCTCCTCGGCCTCCTCTTCCACCTCCTCCGCGAAAAGACATCTTCAAGTAACAGACCTGATTGACACAGACATGAAAACAGAGCACATGAAGGTGTTCGGTGCCCAGATGTTGTCCTGTTCAGCAGAGATAATGATGTGTAGATAAACAGTCAAATTACAGATCAAATAAAGGCAACAATAATTACACAATAACAAAACGTGTGTAATATGTAGGACGTGGTAGCCTAGTGGTTAAGGTGTTGGGTTGTGAGTTCAAGTCCTACATCCACCAAGCCACCACTGTTGGGCCCCTGATCGAGGCCCTTAACCCTCAATTGCTCAGTTGTATAAAAATGAGATAAAAATGTATGCCGCTCTGGGTAAAGGAGTCTGTTAAATGCTGTAAATGTAAATATGTAAACATAACAAATGAAAACCTACACAACAACAACAATATCCTCGTCAGGTTCTCTACAATAACCTCGTCAGGGTCTCTACAATAACCTCGTCAGGGTCTCTACAATAACCTCGTCAGGGTCTCTACAATAACCTCGTCAGGTTCTCTACAATAACCTCGTCAGGGTCTCTACAATAACATTAACATCTCTACAATAACCTCGTCGGGTTCTCTACAATAACCTCGTCAGGTTCTCTACAATAACCTCGTCAGGGTCTCTACAATAACATTAACATCTCTACAATAACCTCGTCAGGTTCTCTACAATAACCTCGTCAGGGTCTCTACAATAACATTAACATCTCTACAATAACCTCGTCGGGTTCTCTACAATAACATTAACATCTCTACAATAACCTCATCAGGGTCTCTACAATAACATTAACATCTCTACAATAACCTCATCAGGGTCTCTACAATAACATTAACATCTCTACAATAACCTCGTCAGGTTCTCTACAATAACCTCGTCAGGTTCTCTACAATAACATTAACATCTCTACAATAACCTCGTCAGGTTCTCTACAATAACCTCGTCAGGTTCTCTACAATAACCTCGTCAGGTTCTCTACAATAACATTAACATCTCTACAATAACCTCGTCAGGTTCTCTACAATAACATTAACATCTCTACAATAACCTCGTCGGGTTCTCTACAATAACCTCGTCAGGTTCTCTACAATAACATTAACATCTCTACAATAACCTCGTCAGGTTCTCTACAATAACCTCGTCAGGGTCTCTACAATAACATTAACATCTCTACAATAACCTCGTCGGGTTCTCTACAATAACATTAACATCTCTACAATAACCTCATCAGGGTCTCTACAATAACATTAACATCTCTACAATAACCTCATCAGGGTCTCTACAATAACATTAACATCTCTACAATAACCTCGTCAGGTTCTCTACAATAACCTCGTCAGGTTCTCTACAATAACATTAACATCTCTACAATAACCTCGTCAGGTTCTCTACAATAACCTCGTCAGGTTCTCTACAATAACCTCGTCAGGTTCTCTACAATAACATTAACATCTCTACAATAACCTCGTCAGGTTCTCTACAATAACATTAACATCTCTACAATAACCTCGTCGGGTTCTCTACAATAACCTCGTCAGGTTCTCTACAATAACATTAACATCTCTACAATAACCTCGTCAGGTTCTCTACAATAACCTCGTCAGGTTCTCTACAATAACCTCGTCAGGTTCTCTACAATAACCTCGTCAGGTTCTCTACAATAGCATTAACTTCTCTACAATAACCTCGTCAGGTTCTCTACAATAACCTCGTCAGGTTCTCTACAATAACCTCGTCAGGTTCTCTACAATAACCTCGTCAGGTTCTCTACAATAACATTAACATCTCTACAATAACATTAACATCTCTACAATAACATTAACATCTCTACAATAACATTAACATCTCTACAATAACCTCCTCATGTTCTCATGCTAGACATTTAGCCAACTAGCATTGGACAAAGTTTTTACTACTTTTTACACGTCTCTAAAACTCTAACGCAATCGACCGGAAGCTGAAATAAAGAGATCAATTAGAGAACAAGGAAAAAATATGAATACAAACCTAATAAATAAACTGCTGCTTATTCTATTGGACTCAAAACTGCCTTCAGTTTACACGCTGCTGGGGAACACACGCGGCCATGCCGGAAATGAGTAGCTGTCGAAAAACGACCCAACTGCCGTAAGTCAGCTCAGTTGCTGTCGTTAAAACCAAGTTTCTTTTTTTTTTTCTTTCTTTTTTCTGTGATTGAAATTTAAAGACTCATAAATAGAAAAGTTTAAGTTATAAGATCAAAAATGTTATCACGATATTATAGGATTAAAATAAAGTGTTTTTAGACCTATATTATTTATTAACATATATTATATTATATGATTTATTAACATATATTGTGTGCATATGACAAATATACATATATATTTTTCTTTTTGATGTTGGAGTAAAACTACAGAGAATTTTCTCATTCCTTCATCTTCACCAAGTACAAGTTTAACTCAATGAGGTCAAGTTGACCTACTCAAGATGGCGGCCTTGTAGACGCGCCTAGCTTACGCTAATGCTTTGTGCCTGGCTTTTTGCAGAACCAGTAGGGGGCAGTAAATATCCACAACAGCGTAAAGTTTATCATGAAGGTTTCATCTGCTTCTTCTCATGGGATGAAGCAGCTGCTGGAGCCACATTTGGATTCTGATCAGGGGTTGCTCGGCTCTGCGGGGTCCGCGCATGGGGGAGGCCGTATCTGTAAATAGCAGCCGAGCTCCTTCCTCTTCCTCTGATCTTCCTCTTCTACTACTGCTTCCCTATTATTTTTTTTTTCTCCAGCTTTCCCTTAACGCCTCTGGCAACTGTCAGCATAGTGCGTGGGAACACGAGAGCAGCAGTGTGTAGAACAAATACACAAAAATGTACAGAGAGAGAGAGAGAGAGAGAGAGAGAGAGAGAGACCAGAACACTAAGGGTAGTAGCACTGCCTGCTGCAGGTTATTATCCTGTGTTATATATCCAGCACCACAGATACCTTCATGTGCTTTCATTGTTCCCCTTCAGCCTTTTAGAGGATAAATCCACACTCCATGACTAAGGCTAAATGGAGTTCACTAAATCCTAGCTGTGGAAGTCGGACTCGAAATATCGCTCCCTTTGGGGGGAAGTTGCAGGCTGTGGGTGGCCTGGTGCTTACTGATTACGCTCCTCTCAGAGACAGCTCGAGTCTTCAAAAAATAAAAAATAAAAAATCAGCAGTAAAACTGGATTAAAAATAGACCAAATACACAGTCGAAGTGCTCTGTTCTGGCACAACATTTTCTATGGAGGATGAAAGAGCATAAAAAAAAAAAAATTATGTTTATAATAATAATCCGTGTGTGTACGTATACATATATATGTGTGTGTGTATGTAATTATATATATTTAATCTAGCCACAGGGTTGCAAGCCAGCAACTTCTGCACCGTTCCTAAGCTCGGATAAACAGTTAGGGTTGCGTCAGGAAGGGCTTCAACATGCCAAATTTAAACATGCAAGTCGTCACTGCAAATTCCATTCCAGATAAGTCAAGGCCCGGGGTAACAATGACCGTCATCAGCACTATTGACCTATAAGGTACTGGTGGAAATTGGACTGTTGGGAGAAGAGTGAGAAGGGATCGTAGACAGAGAGAGAAGAGGAAAGGCAGGAGTAGAGGTCTGAGAATAGAGATTCTTAATGTTGGTACAATGACAGGGAAAGGTAGAGAGCTGGTGGACATGATGGAGAGAAGGTAGATGTACTGTGTGCAGGAAACCAGGTAGGGAGCAAATGCACTAGTATCGGAGGGGGATACAAACTGTTTTTATTATGGCGTGGATAGGAAGTGAAATGGGGTAGGAGTGAGGAGTTTGTGAGGAATGTTATAGAGGTTAAAGAGTGTCAGACACGGTCATCGGTTCATCAAGAAGAAGAGAGGGATGATAGAAAAGAAGGCCAAGTGGTGGAAGTTGAGAAAGTAAGAATGTTGTGAGGAATTAAGACAGAAGATGAGACAGGCTTTGGGTTCAGGAAGAGCTTCCAGATGACTGGGAAACTACAGAAGAAGGGATCAGGGAGACAGGTAGGAGGGTGCAAGGTGTGTCATATGGAAGGAGAAATGAAGATAAGGAAACATGGTGGTGGAACGAGGACGTACAGGACAGCATTCAGTGGAAGAGGCTAACTAAAAAGAAGTGGGACGTAGAAAGGACTGAAGAAAGTAGACAGGATTACAAGGACGCGCAGCACAGAGTGAAGAGGGACGTGGCAAAGGCCAAAAGCATACGACGAGTTGTATGACAGGTTAGACACGAGGGAAGGTGAGAAGGACTTGTACAGATTAGAGAGACAGCGAGATAGAGATGGGAAGGATGTACAACAGATAAGGGTGATTAAAGATAGAGATGGAAAGGTACTGACAGGTGAGGAGGGTGTGCAGAGAAGATGGAAGGAGTATTTTGAAGAGGAAAAGGAATGAAAATCAGTTATAGCAAGACAGTATACATGTGTATTAATGAGAGGGAGGGAACAGTGAAGTTACAGGGTGCTGAGGTCAAGAAGGTGCAGGGGTTTGAGGATTTGGGGTCAAACAACCAGTGTGACGGGGAGTGTGGAAAAAAGGTGAATAGCGAGTACAGGTGGGTTGGAGTGGGTGGAGAAAAGTGACGGGAGTTTTGTGTGTCAGGAGAGTGTCAGTGAGAATCAAAGGAAAGGTGTAGAAGACAGTAGTGAGAGCAGTCAGTGTGTTTGGAGCACACTGGTCAGTGTGTTTGGTGTAAACCACTGGGTGAGTGTGTATCATCCATATGTTTTACTGCTCCAGATAATAAATCCTGATTATTTACCTGTGTATCAGTCAGATCCAGGGCCCGTGCGATTCCGGGGCCGCTCCTACAACGTGCTGCATCGATTTCCGTGTTCACTAATCCGTAATTGTCACGACGGTCAGTCAGATTAGGGGTAAAAGAGGCAGCGTGGCCTCTGAGAATATAATGAGGGGAAAAAGCCTGTTAATTGCTGCTGACTGCTGAAAGTAAATGAATTATCGATTAGGTTCTAATACTCGCTCTTCTGTACTTCCACCACGTTACAAATCCACATAGCATTAAAAATTCCCTTGCTGGTGTAAGTACATTTCCTCTGTCACGTAATAACACACACACACACACACACACACACACACACACACACACTGCTGAGTAGCTCATTAGACAGAAAAGTCTTGTTTGTGTGCTTGTTTTTTTTTGCTTGCATGAGAAAAGAGAATTTATGTATCTAGTTCACTACATGTAGAGAGTAATGCTTTAAAACAGGATCTAGTGCACTATATAGGGAGCTTAAAGCTTTAATATTACATTTAATATTAAATCTAGTGCACTATATAGGGAGCTTAAAGCTTTAATATTACATTTAATATTAAATCTAGTGCACTATATAGGGAGCTTAAAGCTTTAATATTAAATCTAGTGCACTATATAGGGAGCTTAAGGCTTTAATATTGGATCTAGTGCACTATATATGGAGCTTAAAGCTTTAATATTAAATCTAGTGCACTATATATGGAGCTTAAAGCTTTAATATTAAGTCTAGTACACTATAGAAGAATGTGTAAAGCTTTAATATTGGATCTAGTGCACTATATAGGGACCTTAAAGCTTTAATATTGGATCTAGTGCACTATATAGGGAGCTTAAAGCTTTAATATTGGATCTAGTGCACTATATAGGGAGCTTAAAGCTTTAATATTGGATCTAGTGCACTATATAGGGAGCTTAAAGCTTTAAATTTGGATCTAGTGCACTATATAGGGAGCTTAAAGCTTTAATATTGGATCTAGTGCACTATATAGGGACCTTAAAGCTTTAATATTGGATCTAGTGCACTATATAGGGAGCTTAAAGCTTTAATATTGGATCTAGTGCACTATATAGGGAGCTTAAAGCTTTAATATTGGATCTAGTGCACTATATAGGGACCTTAAAGCTTTAATATTGGATCTAGTGCACTATATAGGGACCTTAAAGCTTTAATATTGGATCTAGTGCACTATATAGGGACCTTAAAGCTTTAATATTGGATCTAGTGCACTATATAGGGACCTTAAAGCTTTAATATTGGATCTAGTGCACTATATAGGACGCTTACAACCTTTATATAAAATAGCATGTAGAAGAAAGGAAAGGGTGGCAGTCGTAAGCACTGCTGATTTCTGACTCGAGACGTCTCGCTCTGCCGTCATTGTCAACAGTGTTTCTATTCACAAACAGTAGGTGACGAGGCCTCCAGATTGGTGTGTGTGTGTGTGTGTGTGTTTGTGTGAATACACTGCCTGACAGTGTAAGGGAATTCACATCAGCAGGACTTCTGATGGTTAGTTAGAGTCACATTGCATGGCGTCTTTGTATGAAACGTTTCAGTAAATGACGAGGGAAATAAAAGGGCGAAGAAGAGACAGATTCCAGTTTGCCTTCCTTTGATGGCGCAGATGCAATTTAGTCAAAATCACAGCAGTGTCTGGAGTGTGACTTCACGTCTGTTCAGTCTCAGGGCGAGAGAAGAGAGAAGAGAGAAGAGAGAAGAGAGAAGAGAGGGAGAATGAAATACATAGCAACATTCATTTGCACATAAATGATGCAGGAGGCGTGGCCTGTGTGTCAGTCTCAGTGAAGGAGGTGTGGCTTCTACATCTGCCAGTCTCAGGAAAGGAGGTGTGGCTTCTACATCTGCCAGTCTCAGTGAAAGAGGTGTGGCCTATGTGTTTATCAGTCTCAGTGAAGGAGGCGTGGCCTATGTGTCTATCAGTCTCAGTGAAGGAGGCGTGGCTTATGTGTCTATCAGTCTCAGTGAAGGAGGCGTGGCCTATGTGTCTATCAGTCTCATTTAAGGAGGTGTGGCCTGTGTGTCTATCAGTCTCAGTAAAGGAGGTGTGGCCTGTGTGTCTATCAGTCTCATTAAAGGTGTGGCCTGTGTGTCTATCAGTCTCAGTAAAGGAGGTGTGGCCTGTGTGTCTATCAGTCTCATTAAAGGTGTGGCCTGTGTGTCTATCAGTCTCAGTGAAGGAGGTGTGGCTTATGTGTCTATCAGTCTCAATGAAGGAGGCGTGGCCTATGTGTCTTTCAGTCTCAGTAAAGGAGGTGTGGCCTATGTGTCTATCAGTCTCAGTGAAGGAGGCATGGCTTATGTGTCTATCAGTCTCAATGAAGGAGGCGTGGCCTATGTGTCTTTCAGTCTCAGTAAAGGAGGTGTGGCCTATGTGTCTATCAGTCTCAGTGAAGGAGGCATGGCCTATGTGTCTATCAGTCTTAGTGAAGGAGGTGTGGCTTCTACATGTCTTAGTGAAGGGGGTGTGGCCTCTACATGTCTTAGTGAAGGAGGTGTTGCCTCTACATCTCTTACTGAAGGAGGTGTGGCCTCTAAATGTCTTAGTGAAGGAGGTGTGGCCTCTACATGTCTTAGTGAAGGAGGTGTGGCCTCTACATGTCTTAGTGAAGGAGGTGTGGCCTCTACATGGCTTACTGAAGGAGGTGTGGCCTCTAAATGTCTTAGTGAAGGAGGTGTGGCCTCTACATGTCTTAGTGAAGGAGGTGTGGCCTCTACATGTCTTAGTGAAGGAGGTGTGGCCTCTACATGTCTTAGTGAAGGAGGTGTGGCCTCTACATGTCTTAGTGAAGGAGGTGTGGCCTCTACATGTCTTAGTGAAGGAGGTGTGGCCTCTACATGTCTTAGTGAAGGAGGTGTGGCCTCTACATGGCTTACTGAAGGAGGTGTGGCCTCTAAATGTCTTAGTGAAGGAGGTGTGGCCTCTACATGTCTTAGTGAAGGAGGTGTGGCCTCTACATGTCTTAGTGAAGGAGGTGTGGCCTCTACATGTCTTAGTGAAGGAGGTGTGGCCTCTACATGTCTTAGTGAAGGAGGTGTGGCCTCTAAATGTCTTAGTGAAGGAGGTGTGGCCTCTACATGTCTTAGTGAAGGAGGTGTGGCCTCTACATGTCTTACTGAAGGAGGTGTGGCCTCTAAATGTCTTAGTGAAGGAGGTGTGGCCTCTACATGTCTTAGTGAAGGAGGTGTGGCCTCTACATGTCTTCGTGAAGGAGGTGTGGCCTCTACATGTCTTACTGAAGGAGGTGTGGCCTCTACATGTCTTAGTGAAGGAGGTGTGGCCTCTACATGTCTTAGTGAAGGAGGTGTGGCCTCTACATGTCTTAGTGAAGGAGGTGTGGCCTCTACATGTCTTAGTGAAGGAGGTGTGGCCTCTACATGTCTTAGTGAAGGAGGTGTGGCCTCTACATGTCTTAGTGAAGGAGGTGTGGCCTCTACATGTCTTCGTGAAGGAGGTGTGGCCTCTACATGTCTTCGTGAAGGAGGTGTGGCCTCTACATGTCTTAGTGAAGGGGGTGTGGCCTCTACATGTCTTAGTGAAGGGGGTGTGGCCTCTACATGTCTTAGTGAAGGGGTGTTGCGTCTGACATGGCAGTATTTATTATATTCATAATAAACCGTTTCTTCCTCTTGCCCTATAAGTTAAGAACGCAGTTTAAGAGTATTTTATTAACATTTGGATATTATCTTGCTGAGCTGAAATGATTTCCGCACCATAATGACCGCAGTTGGAGCGAGTTGGACCACTGGACATGATGTAAATGACCGTGCTGTTCATTTCAAACAGGAAGTTGGGGTTGTTTATCCGTGAGTGTGAGCGCAGACGGCTGTTTCTTTAACCTCCTGTTCCAGCCTTCTCTGGCTGGTTCTGGTTGGAGTGTGTGCTTTCTGCACTGCAGAGGATGAAACACACTCTTCAGACACCCACTGCTTTTCTACAGGTCACTCTGGATAATAGCTCCTTTTTTCTGCTCTCTGTTCTCTCCCTCACTCCACCTTTTACACATCACATCAAACTTTCAGCGCTCACCTTGTTTTGGTCCGAATGGGGCTTCGTTCATTTTTAATGGGCGCTCTGTGTTGCCGAATCACACACACACGGCGGTCACCACTGCACTGCACTATGAAGTTTTAATGATGAAGTGACGTCGCTATTGATTACCGGAGCTCCAGCATCTTTGACAGAGGATAAAGTAATACAATAAGGAAATGTTTTCCTGATGTTGTTTGTCATTAACGTTTTAAAATGTGCCATACTCTGCTGCGTAAACAACTGACAGGAGAACTGACATTTTATCCTCTAAAATAATGGGTGCCAATATTTTTTAAACTGATTCCTATAGTCTTTAATACAGTCTTAGCTTTACTGACTCTCTCTCTCTCTCATCTTCTACTGCTTATCCGAACTACCTCGGGTCACGGGGAGCCTGTGCCTATCTCAGGCGTCATCGGGCATCAAGGCAGGATACACCCTGGACGGAGTGCCAACCCATCGCAGGGCACACACACACACACACACACACACACACACACACACACACACACACACACACACACACACTCACACACACACACACACACACACACACACACTCACACACACTACGGACAATTTTCCAGAGATGTCAATCAACCTACCATGCATGTCTTTGGACCGGGGGAGGAAACCGGAGTACCCAGAGGAAACCCCCGAGGCACGGGGAGAACATGCAAACTCCACACACACAAGGTGGAGGCGGGAATCGAACCCCCAACCCTGGAGGTGTGAGGCGAACGTGCTAACCACTAAGCCACCGTGCCCCCCCAGTCTTAGCTTTAATATCCTCCAAAATATTCCTTATTTCTTTGATCTGTAATGGGTGCCAATATTATTTTGTACTATTTCTGGAGTTTATTTATATAAGGCCTACACTTTACAGAGTCTCAGTTAATTTCCCAGAACAACATGTTCTCAAGAGTTTTATTCCAGTTTTATTAAACAGAAGTTGTTTTTGCAAGCTGTCAATCACAAACATCTGTGAAACAGAAGGGAATAAATCAACATAATGTTTAAAAAAAAAAAAACCAAGACCCTTGAGTGAGAATCGCGATCTTGGTTCTAAAGTAAATTATCACATGAGAGGAACCGTTAACATCCGGCCAATCAGAAGCGAGTATTTTCTACAGTATTATTAATTATTAATTTTTTTGTACAGTATTACATTGAGTAGCTCCACTTCAGATAGTACATGTGTCTGTGAAGCTAAATGTGAATCAGGGTGAGTTGAAGGTTCTGGTGTGTGTGTGTGAGTGTGAGAGTGTGAGTGTGTGTGTGTATGTGTTTGTTGTACACTAACAATGTGAATCAGGTTGAGTTGAAGGTTCTGGTGTGTGTGTGTGTGTGTGTGTTTGTTTGTTTGTTGTACACTAGCAATGTGAATCAGGGTGAGTTGAAGGTTCTGGTGTGTGTGTGTGTGTTTGTTGTACACTAGCAATGTGAATCAGGGTGAGTTGAAGGTTCTGGTGTGTGTGTGTGTGTGTGTGTGTGTGTGTGAGTGTGTGTGTGTGCTTGTTGTACACTAGCAATGTGAATCAGGGTGAGTTGAAGGTTCTGGTGTGTGTGTGTGTGTGTGTGTGTGTGTGTGTGTGTGTGTGTGTGTGTGTGTGTGTGAGAGAGTGTGTGTGTGTTTGTTGTACACTAGCAATGTGAATCAGGGTGAGTTGAAGGTTCTGGTGTGTGTGTGTGTGAGAGTGTGTGTGTGTTTGTTGTACACTAGCAATGTGAATCAGGGTGAGTTGAAGGTTCTGGTGTGTGTGTGTGTGTGTGTGTTTGTTTGTTGTACACTAGCAATGTGAATCAGGGTGAGTTGAAGGTTCTGGTGTGTGTGTGTGTGTGTGTGTGTGTGTGTGTGAGAGAGAGTGTGTGTGTGTTTGTTGTACACTAGCAATGTGAATCAGGGTGAGTTGAAGGTTCTGGTGTGTGTGTGTGTGAGAGTGTGTGTGTGTTTGTTGTACACTAGCAATGTGAATCAGGGTGAGTTGAAGGTTCTGGTGTGTGTGTGTGTGTGTGTGTGTGTGTGAGAGAGAGTGTGTGTGTGTTTGTTGTACACTAGCAATGTGAATCAGGGTGAGTTGAAGGTTCTGGTGTGTGTGTGTGTGAGAGTGTGTGTGTGTTTGTTGTACACTAGCAATGTGAATCAGGGTGAGTTGAAGGTTCTGGTGTGTGTGTGTGTGTGTGTGAGAGTGTGTGTATGTTTGTTTGTTGTACACTAGCAATGTGAATCAGGGTGAGTTGAAGGTTCTGGTGTGTGTGTGTGTGTGTGTGTGTGTGTGTGAGAGTGTGTGTGTGTGTGTGTTTGTTTGTTGTACACTAGCAATGTGAATCAGGGTGAGTTGAAGGTTCTCAGTGAGCCAGGAGTCACTTGAGTGTATAAAAAGCCGCCCACGCTGCCGCAGTCAGAGCTAGTCAGATGTTTATGACCCTTAATTCCCGTATGCACGGTCATAATCGACCCAGAGTCCTCTTCATCTCTTTTTATCCTCCCTCTTTCATGGTCCTTTAGTTTCTGTATCACTTCAGCACTCTGTCGCTGCTTTGTGTACTCGGTTCCCTGCGTTTCATCTTCGTGCTCTGAGCTCTCATCACAGGAGCCAGAGTCCAGGGGAGACGTTAGCATGAGAGAAGACTGGAAATCACCTTCGTTCTCAGAGTTCTTCTTCATGTGCTTCACCCATCTCTCTCTCTCTCTCTCTCTCTCTCTCTCGCTCTCTCTCTCTCTCTCTCTCCACGAATCTATACACCAATCTTAGATTCCAATTACAGACTAAAGTGCTTATTTTCTTGAGTTTGTTCATTTCATTAGTGCCTGCAGCCCTTTTGTGTTCCTTAATTTTGTACCTCAGCTCATACCTTAGCTTATCTCCGCTAACCTCGTTTTTACTCTGCTGTCATCAGATAGAGCCGCACATGCTGTTCGGTAGCAACTTAATTATCTTGGCATTGCGTCAGGAAATTGTTATGTTCCAGGCAGGTGAACTCACGAGGAGACGTTCTCGGATTTTATAACTCGGCTTAGCTTTAGCTATGAGCTACACTGGAAATCTACACAGAACCTTCATTAAAATGAGGAAAATATAAAGCACAAATCAACTCTATTATCCATAAATCATACTGATTTGTGTCTGATTACGGTGGTGATTATGTAAGAAATGTGCTGTTATAGGAAAACAAATCAATGAATATCACATCGTTAGCTCATCCCGAAGTCTTCTACAGAACAAATTTAACCTCATAAACCGTTTTTAGTTACATCTAATGTCGCATTAAAGCACTTATGACCACTTGTTACAGAGAAACCTTAAAGCGTCAGTGTTCTACATTTGCACTGACACCGGAGACTCCTTCTGTTAATGTCACATAAACATCTCTTTCCGAAAATCAATAAACGACTCACGTTTTCCTTCGTCAGATAAACACAGTGTGTTGTTAGGATTAGATTGTGTTGCGAGTCATACAACCAAGCGAGAGCCGTTACTATGGAAAGGATAATGTACACGATGGAGCTCGTTAACAGTCAAGAGCAGTAAAATTGTTTAAAAATCTTTATTGCAAGAATACACACTTATTGTGGCTTTCAATAAGTTAAAAAAAATTATTACTCATGTTTCACGTTTTTATTTTATTTACACAACTATGTTTGACTGGGAAATACAAACATATACGGAGTTTAGTGCCCTCTACTGCCTGGGAAGGGAATTTCAAGTTAAACTAAACGAAGGAATTAAGATTGCAAATAATTTGAACTTTTAAGGAAAAAGAGGTGGAGCCTAGACATTTCCTGACATGAAAACCTAACCTGAAGACTAAAATAAAACGATAATTAATCCAAATAAAGAACATATATGGAAACTACGAACAGTCGTATTGGCACCTGCTTTTATACTTATTACACAATCCACCACCAGGGGTCACTGTTTCTTTATTTTCCACAGCTAACACCCGTGTTTAACATTCTGGGTCTTTGATGCTGAAAACACAGCAGTTACATCGTGTGTTATGTTTTATTAATTAGAGTTGCCTATGAAAATATTGACCCCTCTATATAGCCCAACCTAATCGTGTTTACTCGGCTTCCCGATGCCGTGTAAATAATCCCAAATCAGCTTTAATGAGCGAGAGCTGAGAGTTTGTACTGCCTGCAAGCATCAAGAGAAATCTGGGGTTAGAGAGCCTTGTTTTTTTTCCTTACCACAATGGCTGTAAAATGTGTTTGGACAGGATTGCAGAGCAGGTGAGAGAGGCCACGGGGGTTTGAGACAAACACAGAGTGGTGTTAAACTCTGTGTGTGTGTGAGTGTGAGTGAGTGAGAGAGAGAGAGAGAGAGAGAGAGAGAGAGAGAGAGAGAGAGAGAGAGAGAGAGAGGCTTCAAAAGTGCACAGTAGTCAACTGGAGAATGTGTTTAGTTTTGGAGGAATAAATGAGACGCCAGTGTCGTGATTAGTGCCCATGAAAATGCGCTGAAGCCTCGTTAAGAACGGGTATTAACATCTGGATTGGATGATACGATCACAAGAGGACAGCGTTAACTAGAGGTGTGAACTGGGTCAAATTCATCATCGAGACCCGCAGTGATTCGATCAGTCAGGGACACACACGGTCACATAAGGTTTGTCGTGTGAATGCTAATGTGCCCTGAAAACGAGAGCTGGGTAAAGGAGTGAAAAAAATCGCTCTCGAGTACAAAAATAGTGCTCAGATCAGACCAACATCTGATACCACGTGAATCTGTGTGACGTTAATCGCACGGAATGAGTGGGTCTGGATGGATGTCACGAGTAACGATCTTAGTGTCCTCTGTGAAAATAGGAGTACAGCATCGTCCTTCAATTCAAAGAACCAGATAAAACAGCTTTTTAAAGTCTTTCTTTAGACGAGGGCGTGAGACTCAGGGACATGCTGTCAGGGTTATGTCATTATAAAAGGAATAAAAAACAAATGGTAAAATTAAATAAATATGACCTTTTATCAGGGGCACGGTGGCTTAGTGGTTAGCACGTTCGCCTCACACCTCCAGGGTTGGGGGTTCGATTCCCGCCTCCACCTTGTGTGTGTGGAGTTTGCATGTTCTCCCCGTGCCTCGGGGGTTTCCTCCGGGTACTCCGGTTTCCTCCCCGGTCCAAAGACATGCATGGTAGGTTGATTGGCATCTCTGTAAAATTGTCTGTAGTGTGTGATTTCGTGAGTGAATGAGAGTGTGTGTGTGCCCTGCGATGGGTTGGCACTCCGTCCAGGGTGTATCCTGCCTTGATGCCCGATGACGCCTGAGGCACAGGCTCCCCGTGACCCGAGGTAGTTCGGATAAGCGGTAGAAGATGAGTGAGTGAGAGAGTGAGTGAAAAAGCATGTGATGAGGCAGACAGTACCTCTGCCTCCCTTAAGGGGGCGTGCGTGAGCCAACAGATGTGACCACTGAGCTCTAAGACATTTCTTTCACTTGCTAGTTGCTCATGAGTCAAGGTGCGACCGGGGATCCGATGACTTCCTGTGACATGAATGACAGTGAGTGCTGGTGACTAGATGTGCTAAGAAACCTTCTGTGAATATGGAGAGCAGTGAGAGTTGTTTTTATACAACTCAGCAACTAAAAGTTAAGGACCTTACTCAAGGGCCCATCATTGGACTTGGGATTTAAACTCACAACCTTCTGATCAGTCGTCCAACACCTTAACTTCTAAGTTACCACATTATACAACACTAAATCTACCTTCAGAAGGTTTCGTTTTAGGTGCAAGAAAACGGATTTGTTGCGAAGCGCATTGCTAGTTGTGCCACCCACTGAGAAATGTTGTTACCATGGCAACCAGTAACAGGAACGCCTACTGACTACCACATCCGACAAACGCAGCTAAACAAAATGTTCTGTGACATCCCTGATCGATTAATACGAAGAAGTTCTGGCAGCTTGAGAGAATTTAGATTAAAATCTCAGAGCGTAAGCCCTGCTACTTAACGTTCGTCTTAAATACACCAATAGGAGGAAGGCACAGGATTACAAGAAGCCCTTGGAATTAGCACAGCTCATTACACGCTAATGGTGACGGTGAAGCGTAAAAAGAAACGCACTAATGGACAGAAAACATCATCTTTTTACCTCAGGCTCACTTGTGTTTACTCGAGCCCTGTTCTGCATGAGCTGATTTCTAGCTCATGCTGTTTGATGACATAAGAATGATAATTTTCTGTAATTGCCAGTTTGTCGTCACGTCAGCTGACTCAGAGACTCTCGGAGACGCTAGGATTAGGATCATCTGTCATGCTCAAGAATACATTTCTAAGTCTAGTTTCTGTTCTGCTCAGCTGTAGGCGCTGTTTTCGTGAAAGGAATCATCGCTCTGTTCTTCTGAACCAGATCACCGCGTGCTGAAGCATGTAGCGGATAAAAAGCATGTATCCTCGGGTGCAGGGCTCCCTACTGAGATATACGTTTCTGAGCGTCAGCTGGAGTGGTGTAAAGCGCATCGCCACTGGACTCTCGAACGCAAACACGCTCTCTGGAGCGATGAATCACACTTCACCATCTGGCAGTCTGACGGACGAATCGGGGTTTGGCAGATGCCAGGAGAACGCTGCTCGCCTTTATGCATAATCCCAACAGTGTGGTCTGGTGGAGGAGGAATAATACTTCGGCTGTTTTCTATCATTTTTATCCTTCAACCAATTTGTGTCAGGTCCTCGTTGCTTGAGTACTACACTGCATTTGTACAGAAAGGCCTTCAGTGGAGCCCTGACCTCTGTTAAGCTCCTCTGACTTTTGAATGCTGCAGTTTCCACCAGCCACTTCATCTTCCAGCCTTCATAGGGATCTTCGATCTTTTATTTGTTGTGATTTATTAAGTTGTGATTCAGATTTTGATCCCTTTCACTATTTGGGTCCATTTATTTTCCAATGCTTTTTACAAGTAAATAAATTTTACGGTCAAAAATACTGTATGCACCCCTGACCATCACACTCGTATTTCATTTTTCCCCAAACCAGAGCTGGAACGTCTCTGTATGCTATTGCGTTACAAATGTTCTTGGCTGGAAGTAAGGGACTCAAAACCTGTTCCTACACGATGAAGACCAACGAAAATCAGCTCCATGAAGACACGGTGTGAACATGAAATTTGGAGAGGAAGAACTCGAGTGACCTCAATGAACACCTTTGGGAAGAAGTGGAACTGGAGTCTCCTCGACATCCCAACATCAGAGTCTGATCTGAGTAATGACATTGTAGCTGAAGGAATCGCCACAAATCCAGAATCCAATGGAAAGAGAAGAGAGGAGTTCGTTATAAACGGAAAGAGGACAAGACTTTATATGAACGCCTATGATTTTAGAATATGTTGTATATCTGTTGAGGGTGTGTTAATGTCTGTTGTTTTTCAGTTGAGTTTATTTTAACATTTTCTACAACGGATCTTTCGGAAAACTTTTCTGAGAATTTCCAGAACTGAAATATGTGTCTCAGGTTGCCATACCAACACACCACAGGAAATGCATACTATTGCCTACTTAATCAGCTATATTGTTCATTCAAGACGAGTTAAAATACCATCCAACAACAAAGACGGGTGTTAATACCAGGTCCGAATGAGGCCTCTGAGAGAGAGAGAGAGCATCTAAATGTTTTGTGTTGTGGGCTGTATTGTCACCCAGAGAACACTCGGCTCCAGACCTTGGTTTTGAACTTGCATTTGAGAACACTTGAAATGTTTAACACTGCAGAATTAAAATACCTCCTGTTCTGTCACAACGTCTTCGGTCCGGACTAACGCTTTCTTCAGATTCGAAATATTCTGCACATTGCTTGCACTTATTAACAACACATTATTCATTCATTTTCTACCGCTTATCCGAACTACCTCGGGTCACGGGGAGCCTGTGCCTATCTCAGGCGTCATCGGGAATCAAGGCAGGATACACCCTGGACGGAGTGCCAACCCATCACAGGGCACACACACACACTCTCATTCACTCACACAATCACACACTACGGACAATTTTCCAGAGATGCCAATCAACCTACCATGCATGTCTTTGGACCGGGGGAGGAAACCGGAGTACCCGGAGGAAACCCCCGAGGCACGGGGAGAACATGCAAACTCCACACACACAAGGCGGAGGCGGGAATCGAACCCCCAACCCTGGAGGTGTGAGGCGAACGTGCTAACCACTAAGCCACCGTGCCCCCATCACATTATTCCTCATTCTATAAACTGTCTATCTCTATACAGAGAGAGAGAGAAAGAGAGCGATAAAGTGAAAGAGGAAAGAGGAAGAGAGAGCAAGAGAAAGAAGGATGAGAAATGTCTTTGCAGAATCACACCTAAACAGAAGCAGAGAGGACAGACTGATAGTGAGAGCCTGTTGAAATGTGACAGATGGATTTTAGCCTAGTATAAAGCCATAAAAAAAGATTTTGTAGATAGTCATTAAGGGGCTTGGCATCATCATCATCATCATCATCATCATCATCATCATCATCATCTACAAACAATGCTGCTTTGTGATTTTTAAAATCTAAACCTTGAAGACCTGTTACACTTTTTTGAGCAGGAGTAGTTGTAGGACAACTCAATGACGCTCACATTTCCATATACAGCAGTTACAGTCTTAAATGCATTCTCACACAAAGCTGGTCTGATTTCCAGACCAGTGTGTGTGTGTGTGTGTGTGTGTGTGTTTGTGTGTTTGTGTGTTGTGTTACTAAGGATCCAGTTCTTTCACCTTCAATCTGGGGTCACATTCAACCTCCATAATCCATAAAATGCTTATAATGGGTTTGCTGTAAGCCTCAACCTCACTGAGAACTGCCTTGTTAAAGCTTCAGGGAATAAAACTGTTCAGCTAAACACACACACACACACACACACACACACACACACACACACACACACACACACACACACAAATAAAACTTTGTCTACAAATGTCTCACTTGACTCATTCAGTAATATACACAGTTATATTAAAAAAATGAACCAAATAAATTACATCTGGAGCAGAATATGGAACTTGGAAGCCGTGATGAAATTAAAACAGATATAAATAGAAATGCATTTAGTACGGATTCAGATTAGGATTCCAAACAACAGATAACATTTTAATTGGTCAGTTGTTCTATTTGCCAGCACGTGGAAATGATTGTGTGTGTGCTGTTAATGAAACTGCAGCAGACGTGTGATGAGAGGGTTGGTTTGACTTTTCCGGTGACTCTGCCTCACCTTCTCGAGAACAGCTGGCTAGTGTCAAAAACCTCATTATCCCAGGGCAAGTCTGTTCTTCTGGGGGCAGCAGCTTGACATACGCTCACACAAACACACGTGTGTGTCCTCGCACTTCCATATTTTCAATATCACACACATTACATACGATGGAGTTGCTGTAGATTGAGCTGTAGTCTTATATGATGCAGATTGAATTTAGCTCAACAGAAATCTGAAAATAATCTAAGATCCATTTAATAATACGACCCCAGGACTATAGTTACCAACCTCCCAAAAAGATCTACCTGTTTCCTGTCCTCAGTCCTGCACATATTTACATTTACAGCATTTAGCAGACACTCTTATCCAGAGTGACTTATGTTGTCTTATTTCAGTTTATACACCTGAGCAATTGAGGGTTAAGGGCCTTGCAGTGGCAACTTTGTGGACCTGGGATTTGAACCAATGACCACCTTAACCACTGAGCTACCACATCCCACATATAAGTAACACCGTAACTAAACTCCTTCAAATAATCTTTTCAGCACTGTCTCTCACTGTCTATCTTCTCTTGTCAGATCTCTAGTAATAATTTATTCCCGTCCTGCCCTTTTCAAACAAACTACAATTACCATTCCCTTATAATTAACCCAGTTCTCCTGCCCCTGCCCCTGCCCTTACCAATTATATGACCCCACCCATAATCTCTCGTATCCTTGTTCATTTTCTGAAATCTACCTCAGCCCTGCTGCTACCAATAATCAACACCGATCCATTTCCAACACATAATTAATCCTTAATTGTATCAGTCATGCCCCACCAAATATCAGCTCCCACACTATCCACACCAACAGCCTATGTTCCTAGCTTGTTCCTAGACAAATCTACCCCATGTCTGCTATTACCAATTGTCTCAGGCTATTCTCTACCAGTTATTTATTCTGTCCAACTCCAGATAAATAATGCACCCCACCTATGTTCACCTATGTATATAATTTTACATTATTGTTAAATAAATAAACTTTATCCTGCCCTTACTCTTAGTCTTCTTCCTACTCACTATCAGCAAAGGTCACCTCCAAGGTTTTATCTTACCAATAATCTACCAAATGTTTCCCTCGCCTTACAAAAAGACTCTGAATCCATGCTCATTTACTCAGACTTCATGCCTCCTATCCTGACCCTCAAATATCTACTCCCACCTGACCAATAAGCTACTGGTATTTACCTGCACAAAAATATACCCTATTCTTGTTTCTACCACCAGAAGTATTTAATCTTTAACCCTAACTGTGTTTCCTTCAAATACAGTAATTATCTTATTCCTGCTTATAGTTTATCCTAGCCTGGCTATTACCCTGTCTCAATATTTACACCAGTTGTGAGCTTACCAAACCTTTCCCAGCTTTGCCCCTACCAGTAGCACACATCCTTGTTGCTACCCTGTTCATACCAGTAATGTACCCAACCCTTTTTTCACCCTGCCCCTACTAATAATCTACAACAGAGCTCCTACTACCAATACCCACTCATGCTCTTACCAACAATTCCCTCCACCTTTGTTCCTATACTGCCCCTTCTACTAACCTACCCCACCCCTCAGTAATCAACCCAAATCCAGTCCAAACCAGTAACTAACCCCGACTCTGTCCCTGTCAGTAATCTGTTGCCAACCAGCATTGCACCTACAAGTACCTGATGTGAGTTTTGCCCCTTCCAATCAGTGGCAATCCTTATAGATTACCTCTGCCTCTACCAAAATCACACCACCTCTTGCTCCTGCCACTCATTTACCCACAACCCTGTCCAATTAGACTCAAATCATTCTGTTCTTGCAATTCCACTACTTGTACCCCGGACCATTTATTTTCACCCTAAACGATATCCCTAAAATGACCCCAAGTTAATTAGACTAGATTGATAGCTAGACTGTAACTGTAGATAATTGTCGTCTGAATCGGGGCACAAAGTAAATAGATAAAAAAAAAAAAACTTCCACACATCATAAAAAAACTTCAAAACCTTTGTAAAGCTTCACATAAGGCTTTCCTAAGTCGTTTTTTTGTGGATTTATTCAAGACTCTCTCTCATCATCTTAAAGTACCCACACCTGGGGGTTCCAAGACATCCTTATTCCTCTATCGCTATTCTTTCCTCACAATCTTATCTGATCAGCTGGTGGACTGAAGATGTCCCCAGGCATGCTCTTCATCAAAGCTCATCAATGTGTCTTCAGCATTGCAGATGGGAAAAAAGCTTACAGAACAATATCTCAATGTCACTGGAATGGAACACTTACAAAACACCAGTTCCTTTGGGAGAGTCACGTCTCATTTAGGATGCTGGGCGAGCACCCCTGCATCGTTATTAATTCTTTCTTAAGCCGACTCAATTTTACACTTTTATTGCTCAAATGGATTCAGGTACTATCTCATTTTCTGTCCTTTCTTGTTTTTTTTTTCAAGGTCTGAATGATAATGGAACTTGTTTCCTACAGAAATCCTTGACCTAACTTGACTTTAGTTTTGACCTAAATGTGGCTTTGCTTCTCATCTTCAGTACCACAAATTGGACCCTCGCCTTGCCTTCTAGCTTTTGAATCAATTCCACAAATACAGTCCTGTGGCAGGTACATCTCGCAATACACAAGCAGTACATGCATCACTGCATCAAACAGCAGAAATGAACAGAAGAGTTTAGACCCCAAGGTCAATCCGAGACTGAGTGCATTAGATAGGTCCTGCCATCATTCTGCACTGAGGTATGTGAGATTATCTGGGCTAATACTGCGTGTTCAGGCAAGAGATTTACAGCTTCCTGGGGAACCATTTTCCTTTTGACAGTATTTACACAATATTCCCAAGACTGTGCCAGCCAAATCATGTGATTACAATAATGGCACTGTTTTATGCTAATTAATTTTACCACCTGGTAGGTGGAAAAAATACAGTGTGATACTAGCAGAATTTGTTGCTCTTATATTTAGTTTCGCTCTTAACCACACACAGTATGCACGTTTCAATATTCCCCATCAGACTGAGCACCATTTCAACCAGTGTAATTTTACAGATGCTTAGGGTGTGCTGTAATCTAAATCGAACAATACATGATGACAGTCATATTAAATTTGATAGAAAGAAGTCGGGGGGGGGGCTTAGTGGTTAGCACGTTCGCCTCACACCTCCAGGGTTCGGGGGTTCGATTCCCGCCTCCGCCTTGTGTGTGTGGAGTTTGCATGTTCTCCCCGTGCCTCGGGGGTTTCCTCCGGGTACTCCGGTTTCCTCCCCGGTCCAAAGACATGCATGGTAGGTTGATTGGCATCTGTGGAAAATTGTCTGTAGTGAGTGAATGAGAGTGAATGAGAGTGAATGAGAGAGTGTGTGTGTGTGCGTGTGTGTGTGTGTGTGTGTGTGTGTGTGCCCTGCGATGGGTTGGCACTCCGTCCAGGGTGTATCCTGCCTTGATGCCTGATGACGCCTGAGATAGGCACAGGCTCCCAGTGACCCGAGGTAGTTCGGATAAGCGGTAGAAGATGAATGAGTGAGTGAGTGAAAGAAGTCATATTGTGACCCTTTGAGAGGCTCAGCTGCTTACATTCACACCATCACAGCAACCATCTTGGTAATGTATGGCATCATCAGCGTAGATAAACCTCACAAATGTGTATGTAGAGTGTGAAAATGCCACGATTACATTTCAAACTCACCTCCTCTCTAGGGGCCAATCTATTTGGAGGCTAAGTTAAAGACTCCCTACTATAGTGACCTATTATTTGCCGGTTGTACAGTTAGTCATTGTAGCCCATTTGTTGCTGTGCACAATTTATCAAACACCACAGGGGTGGCTCTAGGCATGAGTGAAGTGGCTAAGTGGCTGCTTAATGCCCCAGAGTGAGCAGAGGGCCCAGCCAAGGGCTCCGCTAAGGGCTCTGCCAAGGGCAGAAAAAAGAGTTACTAATAACAAGTAAGGAATGAAACACAAACTGATAAGTGGTTATAGGCAAATAATCAGTGACAAATTGATGTCACCACAGTTGATAATTTTACCAGCCGGATTAACAGCATTATTTTCTGTACGTTAAGTAAACGACTCCTCACATCATATTTTTCCTTCTGTGAGATTTGACACCCAAGAATAACGCTCTTAGATAAATTCCTACATTAACACACTGACTTTCAAGTTGGACCCTTGAGATGGGTTACGCAGTGCCACAGATCGATATCTTAGATCTATATCAGATTTCAGGAGCATATAAGAATACAAAAGGTTAGATCCAGTGTGATTTTTTTTCTTTCTCATTGTGTCATGTTGAATGAAGAATTAAGCCTGATATCGTCGCTGTCGGACGGAATCCTCGTATCTCCAAAACCGTTATTTTTCAGGAAATTAAAAAAACTCCGTACCTTATCTGCAGTACACAGGGTTTAGTCCGCGTTGCAGTGGATTGTCTTGCGCTAAATTCCTGTCCTCAGACGAGCACCAGAACTAGCGGGGGTCAAGATTTTTTTTTCTTTGAGCCCAGTGTTTTGAAGACATTTACCTCAGAAGACGTGTTGATTCGTTGCGACTCTTCTTGAGGAGAAATATGCCGTGAAGCTCTCCCACGGAGTGAGGAAGAGGTGGACAGTTGAAGTGTCCAATGGATTTATGAGATTTGCGCTCAAGCTATTTTCAAGACTTTAGATTGGTTAATAACTTGTAAAAATAACAGACCCACGTGGGGACTGACCAATAGCATCGATATGTGAAAAAATATGAAATTGACCAAATTTGGACATACGAGGTTTCCGCCCGACAGCGACGATATATAATATTCCTTCCTCTGGTATCATGCAGTATCCCACCTCTTTTCCTTCACTGACCCTTGAGCTTGACATTTTTTTCTCTCATTGTGTTGCTCTCATATTTCTTTCCACCCTAATGTTCACGCCACAGCCTCCTGTATGCTTATAGTGAATAATGTAGTGGTGTTTATACAGCACTGTGCTGTGATTTGACCCCACATTCCTCTAAAGCTCTGGGTTTCTCACAGTTCCTCCCTTTCTGTCATGTTCCCCTTGCTACTGGTTTGCATCAGTTTTTTTCCTCCCACTGTGAAGGACACAAAGGCTAAGCTCTGCATTCAGAACCGAATATTTAGCAGAATCCTGACCGATTTCCTTCAGAGAGATGCTGTATTACTGTACGTGTCCATACGGTATTTCCTGATTTATTATTTAATCTTTTTGAAATTAAGTATAATAATGTTTTTTTTGGGAGATGGGTGGGGGTGGAGGGGTGTATTCTGTTTGACTGTTGTGGAAATTTATTCCCACTCTTTACAAATATCAGGTTCCTGTAGTTCTGAATGGTTTTGATGCACAGCTGAGGCATTCATTCATGAGAAATCTCTTCACATTTCTGTTTGGCATCTGTTGAAATAAATCCCTTTGTTGCTATACCTGCCTTGAAATTCTGGAAGCTTCTAGGTTTTACCCAGGGAGAGCGAGAGAGAGAGCGAGAGAGAGAGAGAGAGAGAGAGAGAGAGAGAGAGAGAAAGATTATTACATTTGGAACATGTCCTCAAAGTGGCAAACCCGCAGAGCTCAGCTGGAGGAGGATAAAGATACTCACTTTCCGGGGATCACATGTGATTAGCAGATGCTGCTTAGCCTCCCATCCTTTCTGCATCTAATGACAAATCTTAAAAGAACTGTCTGTCTATTACCGCGGCCAAGACAAATTGAATCCGAAAGCCAGTTTAACAGCATGAGATTATTGATAGAATCGATGCGAAAATGCATCAAAATACCATCAATGGGCGCTCGACACACCACAGCGGCGAACGGACGTCAAGGGGCACAGCGGTCGGTCCGTGTCCCCCGGGGTCTTGGTGGTGAAGTTAGCAGCTCGAGAAGCATTATCCCAACCCAAAGCCTTTAGGAAGATTGATGGGCTGAGGAAGAGGATCAGCTCTTCTCTCCCACCCCTGGATGCACTGAGACAGAATGAGCTGTGAGCTAGCACAACCACACTGGGAGAATCCCTCTCTATTAGTTCTCTCTTCAGTAAGGCTGCTCAGTGTGTAACTTTCCTTGCCCCCTTTTTTCAGTGAAAGATCAGAAAAGACACCCAATTGCTGGTTCGTTCTTTCTGACACAGGTATCATTTTTTTAACCTATACAATTTTTCTGCCGTTATTTTAACCTCAATGGCAAATGGTAGAAAATGAGCATGACTCCGGTACCTAGAATTCCTCTGAAACTAAAGAATACGGCCATGAAATCATTTGACTGCATTCCGAACTGCCAGATCATACGCAGTCCTAGACCGACTTATCGATTTATGTGAACAGCATCGCTACACCTTCCCGGATGTGCGATGGAACATCAATGCCAGCAGGTCTAATGAGGAAACTATTGGATTTTCACTCTTGGTTACAGCAGCACTTTGAAACATGAGTGTATTTTCTCTGCATGTCCCTCCTGACCGCGTGAGTCTCGACTCTACATCAGCCAGCCAACGCCGAGTGAACCTCATTTCTGCTCACACTTCTTCAAAGCCCCCCAAGGGACTGGCATTTCTGTGTAAGTGTGTTACAGATGAGGTGAAACGAGTGAGATGGACCACATGAGACTGGGTGGTGATTTTAAGGGAAGTGCCGTTTGGTAAAAAGGAGGAAGCTTTGTGATCATTTCAAAAAGAACATTGTTTTAGATGGAAGAAAAGAAATGAATTGGCAGGCGTTTAACGGATCACGTTTCAGAATTAAAATGTAAATACAGGATCTTATGAATACTGTTGATAGTGTTCTAAATGGGGGCACGGTGGCTTGGTGGTTAGCACGTTCGCCTCACACCTCCAGGGTTGTGGGTTTGATTCCCGCCTCTGCCTTGTGTGTGTGGAGTTTGCATGTTCTCCCCGTGCCTCGGGGGTTTCCTCCGGGTACTCCGGTTTCCTCCCCCGGTCCAAAGACATACATGGTAGGTTGAGTGGCATCTCTGGAAAATTGTCCGTAGTGTGTGAATGAGTGTGTGTGTGTGTGTGTGCCCTGCGATGGGTTGGCACTCTGTCTAGGGTGTATCCTGCCTTGATGCCCGATGATGCCTGAGGCACAGGCTCCCCGTGACCCGGGGTAGTTCGGATAAGCAGGATTAATGAAACCTCTTTGGTTTTTATTTTTTCAGCCTCCTGCCAGACGGTTCTTATTTTTTTCTAGCTGTCTGTGAAAAAAGGCTGTAACCCTACATGCTGTCACAAGAGGAATCGCATGAAAATAAAAAGATTCAGATGTTAATATAGTCTTTCCAGCTCTTTAAAAATCTACAAAAGTCTCCAAATATCAGAAAGACATCACTGACCACACGAGTGCTGCTCTCTGGGAGGTGAAAGCGAGTTCACCAATGCCCCTTTTCCACCGAGGCAGTTTGAGTGCTGGTTCGGAGCCAGAGCCTAATTTAGAACCAGTTCTTTCTTTTTCGACAGCCAAAGCACCGGCTCTGAACCAGGAAAAGTGGTTCTTAAGTAGCACCAAAACGTTGCTGGTCTAAACTTAAGAACCGGTTGTGTCAGGGGCTGGGGGCGGGGCTGTGGGCGGGGCTACTGTTAGATAATGTACCTTAAGTATACTAATGTTTAATACACTTTTACTTTACCGCAATATGATTCATTATCAGCACACATGATAATAGGTAGCTACATGCTAAGGCTAACTTTTTTCTGTGTTAATGATAAAATATCGTTATGTACTTTCTCCATTACAACCTCCGTTTATACAGATTACATGGAGCTGCACGTACACGTTGGATTCGCCGCGTTTGGGTGTTAATGTAGGTTCACAAAGCCATGAGCATTAACAGTAAAGTAACATCCGCCATTGTTGATGTGTTTGTGTTTGTCGCTGCTGGCACACGTGACACGTATACAGTGACGTCAGTCTCGGCTCTGTGATGCTCTCTAGCCGGTGGAAAGACAAACCGGTTCTTAGAAGGTTCACCAGTGGAACCAGCTTTGAACCAGCACCAGCGCTAGCTCTGAACCAGCACCCGGGTCTTTTTGGTGGAAAAGGGGCACAAGAGCTGATGTAGAGTTGCATACACTTTCAATAGCTTTTTTTTTCTCAGTGGAGATATACACACACACACACACACACTTGGGCCTCAAGCCTTGAGGTTGAATATTATCATTTTATGAGTTCTCTAATACTGTATTCACTCTTTCACTCTGTTCTTAGAGCAACACAATGCAGTGACAATATAATGTTATTTCATGTATTTTTTTTTCCTCTGAGAACAAAATCAACATGTTTGCCTTGCTCAAAGCACAATCTGCATGTTGAATAGTTTATGAGTTCAAGGGTAAAACTGATAAGATATTTATTTATTCACTTATTCATCTCCAGTAAGTGCTTTATCCTGGTCAGGGTCATGAAATCTATCCGGGAAAGACATGAGGAATACACCTGTAACCAGAAAGGTAGATTTAGTTTAGTGGTTCTCTAATTTAGCCCTGCTAAATAATCAATAATTCAATAATTTCAGTGTTTTTTAAAGCCGTGTAGCCCTTTAATTGAGCAGAAAAGAGAACTCATTCCAGAGTAAAATCTACAGCACAAGAACCTTACATGGGACCTGAACATCACCAACATCAGAGACAACCCCAGAGACTTGAACAACTGAAGAGATGCAGCATCAAGAGAAACCTGCTGATGCAGTCATCCAAACTATCATGAGGACATCCTCCATCACGTCTGGTATGGCAATCCTAGCTCAAGCATCATGAGCAAAATTCATTCATTCATTCATCTTCTACCGCTTATCCGAACTACCTCGGGTCATGGGGAGCCTGTGCCTATCTCAGGCGTCATCGGGCATCAAGGCAGGATACACCCTGGACGGAGTGCCAACCCATCACAGGGCACACGCACACACACACACTCATTCACTCACACACTCACACACTATGGACAATTTTCCAGAGATGCCAATCAACCTACCATGCATGTCTTTGGACCGGGGGAGGAAACCGGAGTACCCGGAGGAAACCCCCGAGGCACGGGGAGAACATGCAAACTCCACACACACAAGGCGGAGGCGGGAATCAAACCCCCAACCCTGGAGGTGTGAGGCGAACGTGCTAACCACTAAGCCACCGTGCCCCCATGAGCAAAATTGAACGGATTAAAAAAATAATTGGACATAAGCTCCCATCAGTGCAATCTCCAAACATCAAATACAGCCAGAAAAGAGCTTAACATGTCTGCTGACCCCGCCCACTCAGCAAACCTCATATTTTAGCCATCTGGCAATTAATAGAGACTACACACGACTAAAACGTGCTGCTTCAGAAAAGGTTTCTTTCCTCCTGCCGTCACACAACTGGTGTGTGACAAAGATAGACATTATTTACGTCAGCATCCGTTTACGAATTAACCCTAGGCTTAGACCAGAGTCTGAAGATAGAGGATACTAAACTGAATAATATCTTATATAACATGTCACAGCTTACGCAGTGTTACGGCCAGCACATTGTGTGGAATTAACAACATTTTGAATATGATTCAATGATAGAACTGAGCTCCCTTTTGAGTCTGTTTATACTATCTGTCCAAAAGTATGTGCACCCCTGACTATCACACTCATACGTGCTTGTCAAACATCTCATTCCAGATTTATTTTCCTCTATTTCCTGTTATAATAAACTTCACTCTTCACTTCTCTTAAAGCTTTTCACTAGATTTTGGAAAAAAAATGATGGCTTTAGGGATTTTATATAGATGATCTTTGCGCAAATATCTTGAATATAGTCAAATTTATCTGGTATTTTCCGTTATAATAAAGCAAATATACAGTAGGATTTTTAAATCTATTATTTGAAAGAAATTATTCTAGAAAGAAATAAAGTGTTCTACTAACCAATAAAGACAATGTAAAGCTTATATCTTATTTAGAATAATCTCATTATAGGAAATTCACTATTCAACCATAAGTATGTGCACCCCTGAACATCACACCTTTATGTGTTTGTTGAACATCTCATTCCAGATTTACTCTCATTTCTTTCCTATTATAATAAACTCCACTCTTCTCTTTTCTGAAGGCTTTCCATTAAAATCTTGGAAAAAGTGTGGCTTTGGGGATTTGCGGTGATTCATTCAGCTACGAGAGCTGTAGCGAGTTCAGACACTTGTAGCGGGATGTTGAGGAGACTTCAGTTCCAGTTGAGTCACAGTGCGGGCTCTGTGTAAGTTCTTCCACTCCATGTCCTCACCTCCATGACATGTCTTCATGGAACTGTGTTGTGCACTGGGGCATTGTCATGCTGGGACAGGGTTTGAGTCCAAGGGAAATGGTAACTCTAACGGACACAGAGACACAGATTACAGTAACAGTTTGGGGAAGAACCACATTGTGTGATGGTCAGGGGTGCACATACTTTTGTCCATAGAGTGAATTAACACAATTGTAACGTTTGTAAAGGTTCTAGGTTGTAATTTTTTTGAAGGCACTGATTCTAGTTCTGGTTATTTATTAAATCTGTCATACATGGACCAAGTATATATTCTGGAATAAAAGTCACAATTTTCCTTTTATTTTAAGTACAGTTTATATGATCTCAAACTACCTCTGGCAGTACATCTACTTCATTTTCCAAACCCTGATTTATTTGACATCCTGAAGGTTTTCTTGAAAGTGTCAAAATTAGTACTTGCACAAAACTGTGCAAATGATTCAGACAATTTAGTGAATTAGATTTTATAAAGGCCTGGTGCTCAGGCGGAGTTGATATTCATATTGGAAGCTGTTATTACTTTAATAGAGCTGCTCTGAAAGCTTAATTTACTGTTCCGTTACAGTTACAACCAAAAACATGCCAAATAAGGTGCAGTGAGATTGAAGTATTAAAATAGTTCTAGTCCCCTATTATATAGTTGCTAATTGCTTTAATTTAATCATTAATACGTTTGTAAGTATAATTAATAAATAAGTGAATTAAGCTGTAAAAGACTAGTGATGCGCTGCCTTGAACATAATCATTTAAATTGTTTCAATAGTGTATAATTCATTCATCTTCTACAGCTTATCCGAACTACCTCGGGTCACGGGGAGCCTGTGCCTATCTCAGGCGTCATCGGGCATCAAGGCAGGATACACCCTGGACGGAGTGCCAACCCATCGCAGGGCACAGACACACACACACTCTCATTCACTCACACAATCACACACTACGGACAATTTTCCAGAGATGCCAATCAACCTACCATGCATGTCTTTGGACCGGGGAAGGAAACCGGAGTACCCGGAGGAAACCCCCGAGACACGGGGAGAACATGCAAACTCCACACACACAAGGTGGAGGCGGGAATCGAACCCCAACCCTGGAGGTGTGAGGCGAACGTGCTAACCACTAAGCCACCGTGCCCCCTATAGTGTATAATACTTTATAATAATAACCGCAATCATATTCTAAATATTCATTTTGTAATTATTCTTTAATTAACCATTAATTTTTAACAACTGAAAATAACAGCACCAGTAACACGATAGATAGATAGATAGATAGATAGATAGATAGATAGATAGATTGATAAATAGGTAGATAGATAGATAGATAGATAGATAGATAGATAGATACTTTATTCATCACTATGGGAAATTCACAGTTCCATGCATTCAGAAATGTTGGTATCTGTCATGGATTGCCTGGACAGGTTTGTTTCTATTCTAAATCTATGTGCTCGTGTTTTTGTGTTTTCATGCGTGTTTGCCCACTCGACCCTTATCGTAGCCGGTACCCGCCTCAGCACACCTGTTCATCATGTCTTGCTAATTACCCTGCCTATTTATACCTGTTGATTTATGTGTCCTTTTGCTGAATCTTTGTCTTGTTGTCCATTTTGTGTTTTGGCTTTTCAAAGTGTGTTGTGTGTTGGTTTTGTGATTTTCTTAATAAAACCTAATAATCTCTGCATTCTATCTCTGCATTTGGGCCTGGATTCCTTTTTTTTTTTTTACGGATGCAGCCACTCCTGACAATACCATAGAGATAATAATAAAAAAAACAAAATAAACCATTGATTGTAAGCCCCGCCTCCAAACAAGCCTTAGTCCTTGTCTAAGTAAAAACACCCTAAGATGACCTTGATGATCTGATTTAATAAATCTGATAATATAGAGAGTCTGAAATTGCCTTCAGGGTCCTGTTTGTTAAGCATGTAGCACTGCGTTTCACATCACACGCTTCTGTGATTTATCTGCATCTCAGCTTGTGCTCTGCTCTGTGCACTCATATTAGCTGTTTTCTATCAGCCTTGAAATGGAATATTTCTTATTCACTTATTACTTTGAAATTTTGACAGGCTCTAATTGCCTTATTCAGCTCGACTAGATTAACGCTGTTGCACTGCGAATTCTCGCTAAGTTTGGCATCTCGACTGTGACTAACAACATCGTTCTCTGGTAAAACATCTCCCATTGTGGTGCTAATTGCTCTTGTTTATCTTGTGGCTGGTATTTCTGGCTCAGTGGGAATAACGCAGGTTTATAAAGAAGCTCATCGGACGCTCTGCCACTCTGACAATTACCACCTGCACGCATGTTGACATGTGTAAGAGTGTGTTGCGTGTAAGATTAGCATGTTTACAGTCGCAAGATCCTCCCTGGGGCCCTCAGAACAAAATAAACACACTGGGAAAATCAGCAAAACAGCCATCGCTGAACCAGCTGTGTAGAATTTGTTTATGTTGCACTTGTATCGGATTGGTTCTAATGACTCTGCGTGTTTGTTTGGCAGAAAATAAAGCAAAACATTTTATTAAACTGGATCCAAACAAATTTATGATTACTAGACTCACCATGTACTAGACCATTTTACAGTCTACTAGACCCTAACTGTGTAATAGACCCTTTCAGTGTACTAGACCCTAACTGCATAATAGACCCTTACGGTGTACTAGACCATTTTACAGTGTACTAGACCCTAACTGCGTAATAGACCCTTACGGTGTACTAGACCCTAACAGTGTACTAGACCATTTTATAGTGTACTAGACCCTAATGGAGTAATAGACCCTTACGGTGTAATAGACCCTAACAGTGTACTAGACCATTTTACAGTGTACTAGACCCTAACTGCGTAATAGACCCTTACGGTGTACTAGACCCTAACAGTGTACTAGACCATTTTATAGTGTACTAGACCCTAACTGCGTAATAGACCCTTACGGTGTACTAGACCCTAACAGTGTACTAGACCATTTTATAGTGTACTAGACCCTAATGGAGTAATAGACCCTTACGGTGTAATAGACCCTAACAGTGTACTAGACCATTTTACAGTGTACTAGACCCTAACTGCGTAATAGACCCTTACGGTGTACTAGACCCTTACAGTGTACTAGACCATTTTATAGTGTACTAGACCCTAATGGAGTAATAGACCCTTACGGTGTACTAGACCCTAACAGGGTACTAGACCATTTTATAGTCTACTAGACCCTAACGGTGTAATAGATCCTTACGGTGTACTAGACCCTAACAGGGTACTAGACCATTTTATAATGTACTAGACCCTAACGGTGTAATAGATCCTTACGGTGTACTAGACCCTAACAGGGTACTAGACCATTTTATAATGTACTAGACCCTAACTGCGTAATAGACCCTTACGGTGTACTAGACCCTAACAGGGTACTAGACCATTTTATAGTGTACTAGACCCTAACGGTGTAATAGATCCTTACGGTATACTAGACCCTAACAGGGTACTAGACCATTTTATAATGTACTAGACCCTAACGGTGTAATAGACACTTACGGTGTACTAGACCCTATCTGTGTAACTGACCCTTACAGTGTATAGCCTAACTGTGTAACAGACTCACAGTGTACTAGACCCTAACTGTGTAACCGACTCTTACGGTGTACTAGACCCTTGCCATGTACTAGACCTTAACCATGTACAAACCTATGCTGTGATTGTTTGTTCACTATTTAAATTATGCTCTGGTTTTGTTTGTACCGTGTTTCTTTTCTTTGTCTGCTTATTGACCTTGATTTTGGATTGCACAGCTACAAAGTCCTCAGTACACCACTCCTATGTCTGAGTTGATTCTAATTGGTGTAACTGGGACAATGACCCTGTTTGTTTCAGTGAAAATCTTTGGCTGGAATTCTCTCACTGATCCCCACTTTCTCATTCCCTCACTTTCTGATTTATTCTGCCCAGGATTCAGAAACAA
Source organism: Tachysurus vachellii (assembly GCF_030014155.1). Classification (NCBI taxonomy): domain Eukaryota; kingdom Metazoa; phylum Chordata; class Actinopteri; order Siluriformes; family Bagridae; genus Tachysurus; species Tachysurus vachellii. Next base: position 24,388,617 of record NC_083472.1, read on the forward strand.
CATTGCAGGGATTTACTCTGGATGAGCCAGTGTAATCCATTACACTGATACTTTCCCAAATCCAAAATTTAATTATACTCCACACGGCCGCATTTTCAGCACCATGTCCTCTTTGCCTCTGACTTTTACTCTGTAGCATTATGGAGGATTTCAACCCTGAAACACATGTATCATATATTGTTTATCATGATCCTCCCCTCACTTTCTGTTGAGATGATTTTGTTGTGCAGATCTGGCAACCCTAAAATCGCAGCACATACATCAGTTTTCTTCTTACAAGAAATCTACAGATCTACAGATCCTAACTTCCTGGTTGGTCTACAAAAATGTCCTCCCCACAGCACTATATAAAAATTGACATATTTCTCCATCCATCAGCTCCCATGAGTCGTGCCTTTGGTGAGGGAATTGTAGCTAGTAGAGTTAGCTCATTTTGCTAATCTACTCTGTCAAGGAATGATGTAACATTCAAACTGCTGATTCTTACACTGGGCATTTAGAAACCTGGAATTAAAACACACAAGATGATTTAAGGCTTCCCTTATTAATGAATTATTAGGAAAGTATTAGTTTTAATGTAGCACATATTTGTGGACAATAAAGCGAGTGTTTTTGAGCTGCAGAGTGGCATGGGACTATAAAGTAAACAATTCTGTATCAAATGATGAATTATGAATTTTGCAAGTGCTTTTAAAAAGCACTTTTATAAACAAATGCATTTGAAAACCAGCCACTTGACCTTCTAAAGATCTTCGGTGCATTGCGAAACTGCATCGTGCTTTTTCCCTCGACTCTGTACCACATCATGTTGGCTTTATTGATCCCAGTAATACGCTCATAGGCTTGATAATGACATGTGAGCTAGTTAAAACTCCATTAACTAAATGCTAATGCATTGGATTTGCAAAGAGCTTTACTCGCTCCAGCCGCAATATAAAATTACATTTATTCATTTGGCAGATGCTTTTATCCAAAGCAACTTCCGTTCGCCGAACGCAGAACTCTGTGCCGTTTAGTGACATTCTTTATATTCGGTATCAAACCTAACTTTTGTCAACTGATGCATTTTTTTAAATCGATCACGATTGACAGTGCGGTTAACAGATGAAGAGATTTGCATGCAGCGGTTGTAAGACTTTTCATGCGGATGCTCTGAAATCTCCGAACCCGCAGAGGAATAAAATCATCAAGTCGAGTCCAGTTATTATTATTATTATTATTATTATTATTATTATTATTATTATTATTAGCATTTTGAAATAATTCAGTATTGATTTCTCAGTTTTATAGGCTTTTTGTTCAATTCTGCAACATTTGCAGCCAAGATTTTTTTTTAAAGAGGAAGCATGGGGACTGTATTCATCAGTAATCCCCCTCCAGGCTATTTCAAACCAATTAGTACATTTGTTGAGGCTGAATCCAAAAGAAATTCATACTTTTGTTTTGTTTAATGTTTGGTTTGGTTTCATGCTACTTATATAATTAACAGAGCATGAAATATAATATTATATGAATTATTACAATACCACTTTTACTTTTCCAAATCTGATACTGAAGCCTCAAGTATCATCCCATACCATCTCACCAATGCAGGTCTGATACCGTTTTCTCTGAAAAACTATTGAACCCCTTCAGTAATCTGCCAGCAGAATGGAAATGGACTTATGGGATTTTTAATCAGTGTAAAGAAGCGAGTCTGATCTAAAGTGAGTCAGGACTCTGTTGTTCTTTCAGAGTGTTTTAGACGTGTGTTTTTCCCTCTGTTGATGATCTTACACTGAATTTTAGTGTTGAAGAGAAATCTGAGCTGCTTTTTAGATGAACAAACACTCGGAGCTTCTCAGAGAGCAGAAATGGGTTTGATATCAACGTTTACTCTGAACATACAAACATCTGTGTGAAAATAAATGAACAGTTTTTAATTCTTTTTGAATTTTTTCTATGAATATATTTAAGACAGAACCGGTTAATACATTCACAACTCATTTTCCTTGTGGTGTCTCGTTCTCTATCCAGTATTCCCAGGAAACACTTTGAGCCCAATGCAACAGTGATAAAAAATAAAAAGGATTTAACTTTACAAACACTAGAGAGATCAGCAAAGGTTTGTCCTCATAACTGCCATATATTTTTAAGCGTAAACTATTTTTGATGTTTCTTTTGCACTTTGAAAGACATTTCTAATTCATTAGTCTAATGTTTAGCAAACATGTCAGCAGAAAGATCTACAGGAAGTTGTTTCTGGAATGTTCTAAGGACAAACATTCTGAAGAAAGGACCCTTCGGACAGTTTATAATAAATGACCTTGTCAGAACTTTAGAGCTTTTGGTGTAAAAGGATTTTCTGAGAAAACGTTGTCAGTATTGTGTTAACTGCCGTCTGTAGAGTTCTGAGAAATGTCTTCTTAGTGAAGTTTAGCCGTTAGCAACACCCAGAAACCAAGTTTAGCCTTAACTTGAACCAGAAGTGGGTGTGGTCTATAGAGTCTATAGTTTGGGGTATATACTATGCTAATATATACACACACCATCATAAATACAAGAAAACACTGAAAAAAACACATTTTTACACTAAAATCACAAATTATAATAACACTAATATTATAATTATCGAATTAAGGAACCTCCACTAGCTCGAGTTCATTTACCACCACACACCTCTAAACCACACACCTCAGTAACCGAGTAACTTAACAGACTACTTATCTTTCAATAAGGAATGAGAGACAACAGCCATCTAAAGCCCTATTCGGACGGGATTAGTTTTACATGGGGACGTGGAGTAATGCAATTTTAACTAATCCCGTCCGAATAGGGCTTTAGACTATTTAAATCAGATTTACTTCTTTTTTTTTTCTAAGAAGAACTGCATTGAAGATTGTTCACATAATGAATTTGTATGTTTTTAAAGTACTTTTTTCATTAAAAATGAATACAATTTGTGTTTTTTTAGAGATTTTTTTAAGCTACAATCTCCACTGCACTGTTCATATTTTATTATGGGAAGTTCATACAATTTGTATAGAAATACAACAGGAATAATTATATTGGAGAATCTGTATTCATGAATAATGTGTTTTATATTTGGATGAATTTTTAACCTAGCCATTTTCAAGAAGTGTCTCGAATTGACCGACGTTTCCTTAGAATCGTAATAAACGATAAAAAAAGAGATATGAATAAAACTCACACTTTTCTATTGATTAAAATCAGTAGTAGTAATGGATGAAAGTTTTCCTCATCCTCACTCTTAAGTACCGTTCAGACCGGATACATTCTCTGACGTTGTTAAGTATTGTTTCTAGAAGACGTTTGTAATTCTAATCGATTGACGCTGGATAAGTGATCTCCGTGTGAGATCTTCTGTTTCTTCTACATGTTCCTCACACCAAAGTTACGATGATACAGCTGACTACTCCGGCAAGACAGGTTCTAACATTTTTTGTCGTTTGGTTTGGAAGATTGTCTGTAGTGTGTGATTGTGTGAGTGAATGAGAGTGTGTGTGTGTGCCCTGCGATGGGTTGGCACTCCGTCCAGGGTGTATTCTGCCTTGATGCCCGATGACGCCTGAGATAGGCACAGGCTCCCCGTGACCTGAGGTAGTTCGGATAAGCGGTAGAAAATGAATGAATGAATGAATGAATGAATGGTTTACTTGTATACATTCTGGTATTTGTTTTATATGCGCAGATAATAGATGTGTATTAAATGGGGCTACTATATCAATGAATTTTAGATATCTGGAAATTTTACTATAAAAATGCGACAAACTGAACCCACTCTCCCTTAATAATGACAGACCAATTTCATTACCACCTTGTTTTAAACTATTCTGGTTCAAATAAGACTTCCATAAAATAAAAATAAAAAAATAATCAGCAAGTATATATATATATATATATATATATATATATATATATATATATATATATATATATATATATATATATAGATTAACTCAGAGCATGTCAGACTTTTAGTTTCCTGCTAAGATATATAAGTAAGATAACCCACCTAATGTAGATTGGTTGTAATTAGTGCAGTATAGTGAGGCTTTATTCCTATCTTTATTTTAGTAGCTTGTCCTTGGATTCTTTGATCAGAATGGGTGAGAAATTTAATTTCTTTGCTTTCTTTTATGAATTATACTGAAAGGACATCCTAACTGCCGTGCACAATCGTAACCCGAATCTTTCCCTCTTTATAATTCATTGATGATAAAATATGCTTTAACTGACAGCTAACCCCTAGATAAAATAATAACAACCAGTCATCTCATGCATTAACATTGAATGGACTTATATATCTTACATGAGCATTCCTTATACTTTACATTTAGTCAGGACTGGATTTACTAAACACACACACACACACACACACACACACACACACACACACACAAACACAGAAAGGATGATGCATTTAGTTTAGTTTAGTTATGATGACCTGGAGGGCAAAACCCTGACGTGGACACACTAATGGAAGGACATTAGACACTGAAAGAAACGTATCGATTCGTGCTGAGCAAACTCTCATCATCTCATAACACACCGAGGGTCAATGAAGTGTGTATCATAAGAACGGAGCAATTCTGTCTATCGACGAGATATGTGCGTGACGAGCCGGAAAATACAAATGAATGGTGTGTGTCTTGCTAAGCGGCCGGTGAATCAGCGATCGAGTCATGCGTGTAGCCACGTGTCCTCTGAGAGACGAGCTCACGCTGACCCGCTGGAAGGAATCTGCCGAGACTCTTATTGCCGTCGTCTTGCTTTGCGGAGCGCCCGTTATTTGCTCAGTGTGTGTCCAGGCATCTGTTGCAGATGATTTTCAGGGGGCTGCATGAAACAACACGGCTGCCCTAACCTCTGTATCTCTGAGATCTCTGGGTGGCTTCTGTGTGTGTGCGTGTTTGCTAAGAGCTTCACATGAAGCTGGAGAGATTTGGACGACAGCAGTGGACTCCACCGCCTCCAGATCGCTGTTTGTTTACTTAGAGCTCAGTCTTCTTCATGATGCCTAACAGAAATCCACACACAGGCTTTATATCTGTTTTTTTTTCCCCCCATTATCGTTGTTCTCGTCACTAATAATGCATCAGGCACCGGCGGTTAGAAAGGATGTGCAGGTTCGAAAGTGTCGTGTTTATTGAAAATGCATGGGTTTATCTTAATCATCACATTCAGCAGTTCTAACAATAGATGTCGCAAAGTGGCTTTACGGACATCCGGATATAGATGATATTTCTGGAAATATGTTAAATATAGTCAAATGTATTCGGTATTTTCTATTATAATAAAGCAAATATGATATCATCGCTGTCGGGCGGAATCCTCGTATGTCCAAAACCGTTATTTTTCAGGAAATTAAAAAAACGCTGTACCTTATCTGCAGTACACAGGGTTTAGTCTGCGTTGCAGTGGATTGTCTTGCGCTAAATTCCTGTCCTCAGACGAGCACCAGAACTAGCGGGGGTCAAGATTTTTTTTCTTTGAGCCCAGTGTTTTGAAGACATTTACCTCAGAAGACGTGTTGATTCGTTGCGACTCTTCTTGAGGAGAAATATGCCGTGAAGCTCTCCCACGGAGTGAGGAAGAGGTGGACAGTTGAAGTGTCCAATGGAGTTATGAGATTTGCGCTCAAGCTATTTTCAAGACTTTAGATTGGTTAATAACTTGTAAAAATAACAGACCCACGTGGGGACTGACCAATAGCATCGATATGTGAAAAAATATGAAATTGACCAAATTTGGACATACGAGGTTTCCGCCCGACAGCGACGATATGATTCTGGGGGGCATGGTGGCTTAGTGGTTAGCATGTTCGCCTCACACCTCCAGGGTTGGGGGTTCGATTCCCGCCAACACCTTGTGTGTGTGGAGTTTGCATGTTCTCCCCGTGCCTCGGGGGTTTCCTCCGGGTACTCCGGTTTCCTCCCCCGGTCCAAAGACATGCATGGTAGGTTGATTGGCATCTCGGGAAAATTGACCGTAGTGTGTGATTGTGTGAGTGAATGAGAGTGTGTGTGTGTGTGTGTGTGCCCTGCGATGGGTTGGCACTCCGTCCAGGGTGTATCCTGCCTTGATGCCCGATGACGCCTGAGATAGGCACAGGCTCCCCGTGACCCGAGGTAGTTCGGATAAGCGGTAGAAGAAGAATGAATGAATGAATGAATGAATGATATGATTCTTCAACCTATTCTTTGAGATTTGGTCTATATGAGACCTTTTTCATCACTTATAATAAACTCCACTCTTCTCTTTTCTGAAGGCTTTCCAGTAAATTTTGGAAAAAACATGGCTTTGGGATTTGTGGTGATTCATTCAGCTAGAAAAGCATTAGTGAGTTCAGACACTGGTGTCGGGATGTTGAGGAGACTCCAGTTCCAGTTGAGTCAGCGTCCAACCTTCACCTCCATGACACGTCTTCATGGAGCTCCTTTGTGAACAGGGACATTATTTTGGAACAGATTTTGAGCTCAATGAAGGGAAATTATAACTCTACCATTTTTGAAAGGTGCTGTAATAATCAATCAAGACTCAACAATGATGAAAAAATGATGTGAGGACAAACAGTACTGTAAGCATCACAACACATCCAAGGTTGCCAGATTAAACACAATCACATGCATCTGACATTGTAGGCTAAATAGCTAACAGAGGGTTTTTTGCTTTAACAGTTTAAGAATAAAACTGAATACATATGTTTCACTCAAATGCTTGTATAACCCCTGAAGTTATGTTAGATGTCTGTGAAATCTATGTGAATTTCTATATTAAATCTTCATTCCATGTCCAAGACTCTCCTGGAGTCCTGGAACATGCACAGTACAGTATTTCTCATTAAAGCAGTAGCTACTGTATGAGGTATAACATTGCAGTACCCATGTGAGGTTATCTGCTGAATTAAAGGTGATACTCGGGTGTAAACTGTTTTTGAGAATCTTTAGGGTATTCATGTGGAAGGATCCGAGGCAGCAGAAGCTCCACAATGGAGTGATGAATCAGGCAGGTCTGGTTGTATACGAGTTTCTACCTACTGTTAATCTGATAAGATCTGGCTTCATTACTGCATCTACTGAGCCTCAGTTTTTCATCAAAGAAGATCTTGTTTCCAAGACAAGGAAATGGAGCTAATGGGATTCTCACTTTCCGGCACTCACTGTGTTGTGTAAACTCTCGCCGCAGGGCCGGAATACCAGGCTATCGCTTTGCTCCTGCTGCTCCTTATCTTAGTTTGAAGCAAAGCAAACTTAGATTTATCAGTTTATCTAATCGGATGTCTTACACGTCTTGTTGCTCTGAAATGAACTCTGTTACAACGTAGTGTAATGTAAGGATGGCATCATTATCCCGCCTTTCCACTGTGTCCAGGATTTCAGATTCCTTCATACAGGAAGCAGTCGGCTGCAATGTGCCTGAAACCAGAAAACAACTGACTAATAATGTTCTTGACTTTGCCCTGGGATTAATCTATTAGACACCGAGTCCTGCTTGAATATACAGTATATTAATTTACCCAATTAAATGACCCTTTTTTTTAAAATAAGAAAAAAATGACTTAAAGTGAGGATTTGAATTTAAATTGTATTTATTCCTATGAAATGGAGGGGTCACTACCACGGTGGCTTAGTGGTTAGCATGTTCGCCTCACACCTCCAGGGTTGGGGGTTCGAGTTTGTGTGGAGTTTGCATGTTCTCCCCGTGCCTCGGGGGTTTCCTCCGGGTACTCCGGTTTCCTCCCCGGTCCAAAGACCTGCATGGTAGGTTGATTGGAAAATTCCATCTCTGGAAAATTGTCCGTAGTGTGTGATTGCGTGAGTGAATGAGTGTGTGTGTGTGTGTGCCCTGTGATGGGTTGGCACTCCGACCAGGTTGTATCCTGCCTTGATGCCCAATGACGCCTGAGATAGGCACAATCTCCCCGTGACCCGAGGTAGTTCGGATAAGCGGTAGAAAATGAGTGAGTGAGTGAAATGGAACAAAATCCGCACTTGGGTCCTTTAGGGTTCTTTGTAAGTGTTTGCAATCAGATCCAGCCCAATTTTTAATATTTTAGGTATTTGTACTAAAAAAATGAAAAAAGTCTTTAGCAACAAATGAACCACAATGCAGAGTTTATGTGTTTATGTAGAGTTGAACTCTTTTTGGGGTAAAAGTTCCTTCGGGACAGACGTCATGTTGGAAGCCTCCCTGGTCTGTGTGACTCAGAGTCCATCAGCTGCCCCTCTATCTGCCTCTGGGAGACCCTCCATCCTCCATCTGGCCCTGAGAGACAAGTCCATTCTCCATCTGCCCTTGTGCTAATTGATGGTGAATCAGTTTGAGCTGTACACTTCCTCCGTCTGAGTGTTGGAACAATCGATGACCGTCTCTACACATTAACGTCTCTTTCACCCGGAGGTTTCTCTCTCCAGACTGCTTCTGTTTGTCTTCATGAGCCTTTAGTTTTTATGTTAATAGGGCTGTTAAAAAACAAATGCACAATTACTGTATGTGATATTTATGACCTTTAAAACGTAGGTCTGATGTTCCCAGTGAGTCTCATTGGCCTGGGAGTTAATATTCATGATGTATCTTTATGAATGATATACAGTAGATTTATGAAGAGCTCTGTATTAAACTCACTTCAGCTTGTATGTGTGTGTATGTATATGTTATAATGCTCTTCCTATCAGAATGCATTGCTCTTTCTCTTCTTAACAAACACAGAGAGCACTTTCCCAACCCATAGGACTTGAGGTTTATAAATAAAAAATAAGCTGATGAAAATGCTACAAAATAATAACAATGGTATGATGGACTGGTATCTTTCAGGGGTGAATACTTCAATTTTGCATCCAGAGTTTTAAGAAAGGCTCAGCAACAAATATTACGATAATCAACAAACCAATCAACAAACTGACTAACCGATCAACCAGCCAACAAACCAATCCAGGAACTGACCAACCAATCAACTATCAAACTAAGCAACCAATGAAGCCCGTGACCAATTATCCAACCAACCAAATAAATGACTAATCAACCACTCAATGAAACAACAGATACATTAACAACCTAGCTAGCTAATAAAACAAGTTAGCAACCAAACATTCAAGCAATAAATCAACCCAATAACTGACCAATCAATCAGACATCTAATAACCCAACCAACCAATCAAGCAACCGTCATCCAAACAACTAAGGAAGAAACCAACCGAACGATTATCTGACCAACCATCAAGCTATCGAGCAGTCCTACATGGTATACTTTGCCTTCTTAAAATTTGGAACCTTCAGGGTTCACTGAACAACTAATGTTCACAGGCCTCCTGAAAGGATTCGACCTGGAAACCTTCTGATCGAGAAACAGGATCTTAAAGATATTAAACATTTAAGATTCCTTAAATCTTGATGTCCTTAAGATTGGAGGCAAAAAAGAGTGTCCTTTTTTTTCAAGACAAAAACCTGTGTGATTGTTTCTGTAATCTGTTGCCCTGAGACGGGGCAGTGAAATAGGCAGGTGTCGGTATACTGAGGGAAATATCATGACATAGCAAAAATAAAATGAGTTTTTTAGTCAGTACAGTTTCTGAAGGGCAGCGTGACCGTGTGACAAACTGTTTTATAGTTTGGACTGTTTTATTAAGGGTGAAAACCTTCTCTAATCTAAAGCTATGCAGATCTATCTATCTATCTATCTATCTATCTATCTATCTGTCTGTCTGTCTGTCTGTCTGTCTGTCTGTCTGTCTCTCTATCTATCTGTCTGTCTGTCTGTCTGTCTGTCTGTCTGTCTATCTATCTATCTATCTATCTATCTATCTATCTATCTGTCTGTCTGTCTCTTTATCTGTCTGTCTGTCTATCTATCTATCTATCTATCTATCTATCTATCTATCTATCTATCTATCTATCTATCTATCTATCTATCTATCTGTCTGTCTGTCTGTCTGTCTGTCTGTCTATCTATCTATCTATCTATCTATCTATCTATCTGTCTGTCTGTCTGTCTGTCTGTCTGTCTGTTTGTCTGTCTGTCTGTCTGTCTGTCTGTCTGTTTGTCTGTCTGTCTATCTATCTATTTATCTATCTATTACTCTGACATCATCTCAAGGATCAAAAACTGATGAGCAAAATCCCCATGAAGTTTTTAACAGCATTTGGACCAATGCATTAAGAGCGTATGTGTGAAATCTCAGTACATTGTAATACTCGGTGTCTGACGAGTGAGAACAGGCCAGGAGCTCGACTCTAGCTCGGATTAGAGAAGTCTGAATAATTGTGTTTTTCACCCAGTGGCTGTTTTTAAATGTAGTCTTCTCAAACGTGCTGTGTTTAGAAAGCAGATTTTATTTCTTTCTTTCCCTGTT
>NC_083472.1:24403968-24416468 GCF_030014155.1 Tachysurus vachellii
TCGGAAATGGAGAAAGTGTGTGTGAGAGAAGGAAATCTCATGTTTGCAGCCAGTGGAGCACAGCGTGTACTTACAGATGTGTGTGAGATTCTTCTCTGGACACATCTCAGTGCCTCAGTCCTGATTAGTTCATGTGAGCCTCATAAATCATAAAAGTCTCTGTTGGACAGAGCACGTTTGACAATGGGGTGTGTGTGTGTGTGTGTGTATTGGGATGTTAGCTTATTGCTACCAATAAGGCGAAAGTAGAGCTTGGAGTGTGAGCTAGATTATCAGCCAACACTGGGGCTATGACGGCTATAATTAATGTGCTGCTTTTTAAACCTGTGACACAGACTGTTCTCTCAGTCCGTCTGTCTGATACACAGCTCCAGATACACAGCCACCAGGACACACAAACACACACACACACACACACAGAACCATTTCGACTTTCTTTTCCTCAACTAGTGCTCTGTCCCATCTCATTAGAAAGCTAATGCGACTGTCTGTTTTGATCCCAGTGAGCAGCTTTTGTTTTTTTATTTTATATTTTTCACTGATCCCGTTCGTCGTCCGTGTCTCGCTCCGCGATAACTAACGCTCCGATTGGACAAACCACATCCATTTGCTGTTCTTCAATCGTTTCAAAAAAAGTAATAGAAAAAAGTTTTAAAACTATGCACGCTAGCGTTTCTTCATCCTTATTTGACGTGATATTCCTTCAGGTTTAATTTAATATTGAGCCTTTTTTTTCTCGCTCTGTCTAAACCAGAGAGACGAAAGCACTAAAGCTCCTTTGTTTTACTTGCGGACCCAAAGCTCAGTCTTAGCGTCTTTGAAGTGCACAAAGCGAGCGGGTTTAGCGGCCTGCTGCTGGAAACACGACGGCTGATGTCTGGGATGAATTTAAACTTGCTGAATTAGACAGCTGCATTCGCCTGAGTTTGTTCTACTTAAGCTCAGGTGAGCGAGAATGGACTTTGAATAGTAATAACCGTCATGACAGAGCTCATAAGCTTGTAAGATCCTGTTCTCGCAGGCTACAGCATCTCATACAGATGTGTTTGTAGTAGTTGTGTAGAGTAGCTGTGTTATGAGAGATAACCATGCCCCGATCGTAAAGGCGATCGCTCGTCCGGTCCTGTGGGGACGGAAACAGACTGGAAACGGATGAGTGTACATGAGTGTAGTGTTTGTATTTTATTTTTCTGTGCTTAATTACACTTTTATTATCAACGGAGCTTACAGTACTTTAGGACTTTCACAACATCAGAGTCTTCAGAAAAGTTACACACACACATACATACAGAGTACGACGTGCAGTGAATTAACCCTTTATTTTATTTGCTCTGAATTCACTGAAGGAAGAACGGTGTTATTTAAAGGTAAATATCATCATAAAATACATCAAACTAGAGCTTCTTCATCCAAATGCCATAGCTGATATCTGCTGAAAGGCCGCGGTGCTGATTAAAGGCTCAATTTTCACAATGCAGCTTTAACAAAAACACACTGAGAAAGCTTCTCCACTGTCATTGGATTAAGGTAACTTTGGGTCATGCTGTTATGGGAAAATAATCAATTTAAGAACGACACTGTGCTTTAAATAATAACCGATGTTATGATGTCACACGCAGATGTTTCAGAGCTGCCTGTACAAACTGCAAGATGTGTTGGAGATCGTTCTCGTCCGAATCCATCACATCGCATCGCCTTCTTTAAAATGACAATAGATAGAACTTTACCCCTTACACACCCCCTTGAAAAAGTACTGAAATAATCCAGTGGTGGTTTAAAACATTCGATATTTAACCTGTTGGAAATGAATATCCCTGAATATTACACGGCAAAACGCGGTGTTAGCTTCACTTCCTTTAATTTGATCAGGCTCTGCAGCAGCGTTCTACCAGTTCAGTACTGGAGGGAGAAATGTTTAGGTGATTATCCCACCCTTCATTATCCTGCAATAAGTGAAGTGAAGCAAGGCGAACGCTTAGGCATGAATGTGTTCATTAACGCACACGTTGTTGCTGAGCTTTCAGGTCCAATCTGTCAGCTGCCTTGATTGATGCAGATTGCATTAGACTACTGTCGGGCTGAACGGTTATTAATAACCAACACGTATCGTTTGTTTCGTGTCGTCTGAAACAATGACATTGTCGTGATGTTAAAGTAATAGTTTGGCCAAAATCATGTGCATGTTTCCGAAGACACTCGATCAGCCATGACATGTGTCATAGTAACAAATGTGACCTGAACAACCTGAAATGTTTTATTCCTCTTATTCCGGTGATTCTAACACCAGTAATAACACCAACACATTATATTTTTTTATCCTTTTCTAGTTACATTGTAAAGTTGTGGAACTTGAGGCAGTCGTTCGCTTACTGGTGTCTTATTTATTTATTTTATTTAAGCTAGTACGATAAAAAAAAAAAACAAAGCTTGTCATGTTTCCCAGGAAACTCCTCCCTCTGACACTAGAGACTCCTTCCTTAAATGTTAAATAAGCATCTTACAGAAAACAGACACTGATGTCCAGCCCCTGTGTGAACGAGGTGTCGCTATAGAAACAGTGGTGAAATGTACCACCCAATCAGAATCCAGAATTTGACAGACATGTGGTTTAAAACGCAACAAAGTGACCAATGCAAAGCTATAAAAGTGTGTCATTAAACCAAATCACCTTTTTATACAGGAAAGAGGCGTGGCCTACAGTTTGGAGGCGGGATTGCAGACGATTACGTTATAACGTAGTTCGAATTTGCTTTGTGTATTTCTTTTCTAACAGGAAATAGTATCACTTTGCCGGATGATTGGTTTGAAATAGAACCTTTATGACAAAGTTAGCTTAGCTGCAGCACCATACTATAAAAAAACGTGTTTCTTTTTCCGTGACTCTCAGCTTTGATCCTCTTAAAAGGAAAAGCTTTAAACTGAGGAAGTTGTTATTGAAAGTGAGCGGGTCAGCATGGATACGAGTTTCTACGGGCAGGCCGCAGAGAGAGCTGTCTCTACCACTCCTCTGGACCATAAGTCATCCAGTGAATTCACTCTCTACTAATAAACCAGCAAATCGCATTGCGCAGAGCCCTCATGCTGGGCTTTCTCAATAAGCAGAGAGACCTGAGAGCATTCATTCACTTTTACTGGAGCTGCAGCTCCGATTTTATTTAGATGGGATTAATATTTGATATTGCGTGACATTTATGAATGCGCTGTGTAATTATAGAACCTCCAACACGCCGAGTACTGACGGAGTCATCCTCAACCGACTGGACATGAGGGATGAGTTTTAGGAGAGAAATCGCTCTGCACGTCACGTTGCGGCCGTCTAGCTGGAGTCCTGCTGGGCCGCGTCATACATTTTCACCTTTCACCTCGCTGTAATGGGTGTGGAAGAAAATACCGGGCCATGGGAAAAGCAGAAACATGTCCAAAATGGTTTCACCGCAGCAGATAAAATTCTTAAACAAAACAACACTGAGGTCCAAAGGTAATCCTCAGTGCTGTTGGACTCGTGATTGTGAAGAAGATTCATTTCCGAGCTGGTTCTAACGTGTTATCGTTACTATAGTAACAGCTCATGCTTACGGTAGAAATGTGTTGTTTACTAAAGATAAAATGTCTCTCGGATGATATGTAGTACATTTACATAAATGAACACAATTTATGGAGGTTTAAATAATTACAGTTAACAGTTAGCATCAGAGGGGGCACGGTGGCTTAGTGGTTAGCACGTTTGCCTCACACCTCCAGGGTTGGGGGTTCGATTCCCGCCTCCGCCTTGTGTGTGTGGAGTTTGCATGGTCTCCCTGTGCCTCGGGGGTTTCCTCCGGGTACTCCGGTTTCCTCCCCCGGTCCAAAGACATGCATGGTAGGTTGATTGACATCTCTGGAAAATTGTCCATAGTGTGTGATTGCGTGAGTGAATGAGAGTGTGTGTGTGCCCTGTGATGGGTTGGCACGCCGTCCAGAGAGAGAGAGAGAGAGAGAGAGAGAGAGAGAGAGAGAGAGAGAGAGAGTTAGCATCAGCTGCGTTCAGAAAATGGAATTTAATTTATTTTTAAAACTCTATAAATAAAAAGATATCAAATAAAGCAGATTGTGACAATCAATCACCATATCAATATTATCGGTTTATCATATCAGCCGGCTGTAATCTATTCAAAAAACTGTTGGTTGGTCAGAAATAATGAGTTTTAAAAAGGGAAAACAAACCTGCATATAGAAACCAGACAGAACATAGAGCCGGTGTTGAGATAAAAAATTATACTTTATAGATAGTAATATATTTTATATCTTTGTTGTTAATGTTGGAGTAACACGTGTGAAAGTGCTCTTAGGTAACGTTTGAAACACGTGTTAACATGAGAGCATCTGCTCAATCGAAAGTCTCAGTTATATAAGATTCAGAATGAAAGACAGGTGATTAGATCATTATCTTTCACTGCGCACTTTATTTTCCTCAGCATTATTCATCAAATCTTTGATCCATCTGGTCCATGAAGCGTCATTCAGCATGGTGTGTGACTCACATGCGTTTTGTTAACGCGCCGCTGTCTTTAAAAGATCTGAGCGTGTTTTAAGACTCCGGTGTGATTTTGCTGAGTTTCATCAGCGTCTGAGGCCAGAGAGCGGCGAGAACACACGGCGATCGGGGTATAAACACTCATCAGACCTTATGGAGTAAATAAGGAGAAGGATGATTCAATAGACTCCGTCACACTGATGTGATTAAGAACAGATGTGTTGCGCGGCGAAAAGAGATTGGACCTGCGACTGTGTTGACGCAAGCTTGGTGCAATCTTCTGACGGGTTAATAAATATTTGATTTACATTTCAGAGCGCCGAGGACGAAGGTAGAGCCGTGTTTGGAATGATTAGCCGTGACAGCTGAACTATCAAGACTTTCCAAATCATAATTTATGAAATTAAGAGGGTTAGCGGTTTGGAAATCGACTCAGACTCGATGCTTGAAGTTCGGAGACTTAGCGAAGCAAAATCACTGACGTGTTTGATTTAGGCTTTAAGTCTCATGTCCATACAAACACACGATTTTGTACATTGTTGAATTTCAGCTTTATGCTAGAATTGTTATTCCAAATTGATGCTAGCTCTTGTTATTTCTCAGTTCTTAACTCATGCTAGCCATTGAATGAGAGCTTTATGCTAGCATTTAAAAGGTGTATACATTATTTTCATGCTAGCATCTGAACTTCACATTTTCTAACTTGAAGTTACAGCATTTAAATATTTATTCTAACATCAGCATATTCAAATTTGTATTTTCCAGCTTGATGCTAGCTAGTGCTTGTTTATTGTTGATTCCTAAATTATGTTAGCCATTAACTGACAGCTTTATGCTAACATTTAAATGTTGTAAAATGTTGTTAAACGTCAGCTTTATGTTGGCATGTAAACTTAAAAAATAAATTACAAAAACGGACATGTTCTTTGTCAATTCTTAACTAATGCTAGCATTTGCTCTTTCCAGCATTACACTGTTGTTCGTTGTTGACCGTCAGCTAAATGCTAGCATTTAAATTTCCTTGTTCGAGTCTTAACGTATGCTAGCCTTTGAACACGAGCTTTAGGTCAGCATTTGAGTTTCGTGTAGTTGAGCTTTAGGCTCGTTCAAGCTTTCACTTTTATTTGTGTTGACATGGAAAAAAAGTGAAGGGTAGACAATTATTTTTTTTTTTAAAAAAGAGAGTAAATCTTCATGTTATCCATGTAGACCCATCCAGTGCAGAATATAAAGTGTTGCAGATTCTCGTTATTATCCAGATCTTTCAGTCCTGACGTTCAGTGGGCGATCTGTGCTTACTGCTCACCCAAAACACCACTTGATATTCCCCACCTGCTCTCTCATCAGCATTCTCTCTGCACAAACCCACAGCTCAGGAGCCGACCATTCAACATCAAATCCCTCTTTAATGTCTGAGGCTCTTCCTGTTTATCCCGAAACGTGAACGTGCTCAGCGGCCTCGCATGAAAATTTACTCCATCTGCGAACCAGAACACTGGAAAATCATTTAGAATTGATCGAAACATCTCTCCTTTCATATATCAAGCAGCCAGGAATTATTTTCAGGAGGAGGTTTGGGAAAAAATCCTAAATTAAACCTCAGTGTGAATTTTTCAATTCATACAGCAAGAGAAATGCTAATGGGGTTTGATTTAGCTGCTAATCCTGATGCATGATTAATTATGATGTTAACAGAAAATAAAAGCTTTGTTACATTCCCACAGTAAATCTGTGCTTGTTTCTCTGTAGTCACGCTAATATCCCAGCGCTCAGAGCGCAGCTAGCCGAAGTTTTTCCAAGTTTTTCCAATTCAGATCTCTTTTTTCTTTAAGGAATGTCAAGTCAGGAACGAGGTCACTGCGTTCACGATCAAGATTCCAGCTTTGTGCTAGTTGTGTGTTTTGTTAGCTTTATGCTAGCCTGTGAACGTCATAAACTACAGCTGAATACTAATTTTGTAGTTAGTCAGTTTTCAGCTCCATATTAGCATTTGAGTTCTCTATATTTCAGGTTTATGCTAGTTATAAATTTCACAATTCTTTGTGCAATTCTCTGTGTAGTAACAGCAGATATGTTAATCCCTCTGCACTGCTCTTCTCTTCTCTTTTTTGTACCCATCCCGAGACACCCAGACATTGCGTCAGCTCTGATCGTCTTCCGTGCGATGAAGTTTTTGGACCTCCACTGAGAGGAGACCGACTCTGTGAGAATCCTGAGACATCTACAGATCTACCAGCTCCAGTTGGACTCTGTGATACTTGTATATTGTAACCACACCATCTAGTGTCACCCATATGAGGATGAGGTTCCCCTTGAGTCTGGTTCCTCTCAAGGTTTCTTCCTTTACCAATCTAAGGGAGTTTTTCCTTGCCACTGCTGCCTGAGTCACCTCAGACTTGCTCATTGGGGACAAATACATATACATACATACATACATACATACATACATACATTCATACACACTGTGAACTATATATATCTTGAATTTTATTATATGAATTCTTTATACTACTCCTTATATTTATCTTTTGTTCTATGTTTACGTTCTGTAAAGCTGCTTTGTGACAATGTCCATTGTAAAAAGCGCTATACAAATAAACTTGAATTGAAACTTGAATTGAATTTGTCCATCCTTTATTTATGCTAAACTTATTACTGACCTGCCTTTGTTTAAAGACAAACTTATTTAGAATGGCTTTTGGTTTATAATAATTTTCTTGGTTTTGCTATTTTATAGTCATTTTATTGTAACTGCTATTGTAAGGTGCTATATAAATAAATAATCGATCGATCGAATTGATTTGAAGGCAAGCTTTGTGCCAGCATTTGAATTTTGTATATTCCAGCTTAATGCTAGCATTTAAACATTGTAAATTCTGGGCTTATTGCTTGCTTTGTACCTTGCAGGTTTTCAGATTTACGCTATCATTTGAACCCGCTTTATTCTTTACTTTGCTGACCTTCGGTTTTATGGTAGTTTATGAACTTTGTGTACTTCAGCCTTAATCTAGATTTGTGTTTTAAACCTTCCACATTTTTTAAACTCAATTTTTAGCATCATGCTAGCCACTAACAATCAGTCAGTGATATACATTATTTCTAGCTCCACCCACATGTTCGTCTTGAGTATGTATAATATCCAGTAGAAATGGGAAGTAAATTCAGCAGTGGCAGACTGTTGATTATTTTCCTGTAACAGAGCGACACAGAGTGTTTACGTCCTCGTATAAATGTTCAGAGCTTCCTGCAGATTATTCAATATGTGTGTCTTTTTAGAAAACTGTTTACAGGACTGTTTATTTATGTCCGGTCCAGCTCTGTTCAGCCTCGTCCCGCTTTTCCTTTGGGATTTGGGAGTAAATTGATGTATCGATCCACCTCAACGTCCCCAGACATGAACATTTCAGTTTCATTCACTTCCCCAACGTGCAGCGTATGAAATATTGCATGTATTTGACCTAAACACACCGGACACTGGATGAAGAAGCAGAGATTTCGCCTCGTCAGCATTCGACTCATGTTTCTGTAGGACGATGGCCGATTACAGCCTCTTATCTCTGATCGATGGACTCGACAGAAGCTCTCTGGATGATTAGAATTCCGTTAATCCAAACCGAGTGAAAAAAATGACCCGAACTTCTTGTGTTCAGTCGGGTGTCTTTTTCTCTGGTCCTGAAAAAGCAACTCGAGAAAGTATATAATAATTATATATATATATATATATATATATATATATATATATATATATATATATATATATATATAAAATATAGATTTAACAAACAAATAAGAGGTTGTTTTGAAAAAAAGGGCATTTTAAATAAATGTAACAGATTTATATATACATATATTGAAATAAAATCAGACAAAAACTTCCTGGTTTTATTGTTATTTATTTAATTTTAATCTAATAATCTTTCACTATTTTAAATTTGCTTTTTATTTCAATTTCCTTCTGTGTTATTATAAAAACCTGCTTTTTTATTACTGCTTGATTTCTTTTTTTATTATAAAATTTCAAATGTATCTTCTAAAGTTCTAAAAAACTCTTCTTTTAAAAACAGATTAAATGGTTAAACATTTTAAATGATTTTGCTTCATTGTTTTCATGGGTTAAGTCTATTTCTTTAATTTACAATTTTTAAAAAATTTATTTGCGTTTAATAAGAAGTTAATCAGTTTAAAATCTTCTAAAGCGACTATTTATTTATTTATTTATTTATTATTTGACATTTTGTCTTTTTGTACAAAACTGTGAGGTTAATGATGTGTGATGTTTTCATCCTGGTCACAGGGCTCTAATACACTTTTCTCATCCATTTACGTCACAAACCTAGAAAATTTCTTCAAAAGAATCTCAAAGCGAATGAAAATCCTGAACTCTCGAAGAAGCTTTCACGTGCTTTTGTGTTTATTGTTGCTAGCTTTAAGGAGAGAGGCAGACTTTAAAGTTTTTATCCTTGGTCTTGTTCTTTTATCTCTCGTTTCAAGTGTGTGTGTGTGTGTGTGTGTGCGTGTGTGTGTGTGTGTGTGTGTGTGAGTCATAGAAAAGGCCAGCATTCTCTCCCTGGAGAGACCTGGACACACACTCCACAACAGATGCGCTTTTCATTTTAATTCACGATATTTGGATTTCTGCCGAGACGGAAAGTGGGGTCGAGTGTGTCTGTTTGTATGTCACGAGGCATGACCGAAGGAGTTTGACCCCTTTTTCAAAAACGTATAAAAGAGCAGAGAAGAACAAGGCAGCTAGACAAAAGCCTATAAATAGTAGAAGATCTACACACACACACACACACACACACACACACACACACACACACACACACACACACAGTGGCTGATTAAAGTCGTGTGGTTCCTGTGAAGATGTGTTGTCTCAAGAGACCCACAGTGATTCAGACTGAATGAGATTCACTATTTATCCTCCTGAACAGTCTTAGCTTTATCGATGTTCTGTCGACTCTGTGTTCCTTCACTGGTTCCTGTTCTCATGCTTGTGGTCAGTGAGGCACCAAACTAAACACCCTTACAGAACATGGCGATTAACGTGTCTGAGTTTGGATTTAATTCAATAAAAAAATCTCTTTCAACCTGGAGATTAGAACATCCTGAAAATCTAGAACCCTGTAGACAGAGTGCCGGTAGAACACAAAGACAAAAAAACCTTCAGAAGCAAAAAGCTCTGGAAGTCCTTGTTTTGACATCATGTGAGCATAAAGATCTTTCTTCAGAATTTTTAGGGGGCAAACATCCACTCCTGAGAATACAGGAACAGTGGAACATACGGTTCTCAGATAATGATAATGTCATGGAAACACAGGAACTTGGATCATAAAGATCTGGGAATGATCATGATAGTCTGTGAAATTCTTAGAAAAATTGTAAGAATAAGCACAGAACCCAGAGTTTATCCTGAAGGGTCATTGGTAATTGAATCCTAAGAATGCAAAACAATTGATGAGATCCCAAGGATCATAGGAACCCGTGGAAGGTTAGATCTACAGCATTTAGCAGACGCCCTTATCCAGAGCGATTTACATTTTTTTTTATATACAACTGAGCAATTGAGGTTTAAGAGCCTTGCTCAAGGGCCCAGCAGTGGCAGGCTGGTGGACATGGGAATCAAACTCACAACCATCCGATTGGTAGTCCAGCACCTTAACCACTAGGCTACCACATCCCAAAGCTCTTGGGAGCATGAAGATCTGTGAATGTAGAAACCAAAGAAATGTAAGGTCCTGGGAGCATACAGTAGATCAGAAGCAGGACTAAAGAAACATAGGGACTTCGGGAGAACACACAATAAACCCAAAATTAGATTCCCAGGTCTTTCTCCTAAATCCAAAGTCTTCTGAATCCCAGGGTTCTGTGCTGTTAGCGTTCCTCCACTTACTCGCTCTATGTTTTGTGATCTCCAGACTGTATCTTCTCCTGTACTCTTGATGTTCAGGGTCTTTTCTCTGCAATGGCTGTGTCTTTTTCTCAGGGCTTTTTTTCCATCCTCGATGCCCCTGAACACTTTGTTCACCAGGTTCCTACATTCCCCGGGGCTTGTACTCCCAGAGTGCCATCATTCCTACAGTAATTGAAAATTTATAGGAAGCAGTGATAGGGATCACAAGGGCCAATGGAAGCACCGAGCTCCGGGAATATAAAGTTCTGGGAGGATGAGATCAGAGACCAGCCGAGGGGTCCTAGGGTCCTGGAAGAACACAAGGTGATGAGGAAACGGTGAGATTTGGCTTTGCAGACACCAGTTATGTTGCTACACAATCAGGAAAACTTATATATTTAGCACAAAAATCAGCGTATGAAATTTTGCTAATATTATTGAGACCATTCTATGTTTCACAGCAACGTGAATTCATGCTAACAACCAACAGTCTGGATTTCCTTTCCTTTCCTTTCTTCTCTTCTCCTCTCCTCTCTGATGCATTTATTCTCTTGCTTTACTTCAGGCTTTATTCAAGAGTAAACAAAACAAAAAAAGAGATGAGTAAATAAAAATAAAAACACAGACACACTGGAAGCGGATGGAGACAATAAAATCAATTTGCATTGGGAATCAAATCAGAGGAGCTGGTGGTCCGTACGAGCGCAGGAGCGGAAAAGTCACGTCACTTATCAGCCAAATCAAATTTTAATGGCACGTACTCAATTCCACCCCTTTACTGCTCTTTGGAAAGCCTCACCCTCACAACCCCCGAAACACACACACACACACACACACACACACACCAGAAAGCCTGGAGCGATGCGTTAGCTGGAAAAACATTAGGTGGCCATTAGGGAGCTTCGCTTTGTCAGGGCCATCACTCATGTCTCTCTCTCTCTCTCTCTCTCTCTCTCTCTTTCTCTCCATCCATGAAATATGTGTATGCATTATTATACAAAAGAATCCCAGACGTATGGAAGATAACAGCGTAAAGATTATTAAACACGTCTTCTCTCCAGCAGTAAAGAGTGACCAGTGTTTAATGATTACATGATCGAATGCTGATGTTAGAAACTTAATGAAGATAAATAAGCGTTTGTGTTTGAGCTTTTAAATCCTCCAGCATGAGGATAAAAAAAACAGCTTGTTCAAGCATCAAGCATTAATAATAAATCATGTTTTATTATTATTATTATTATTATTATTATTATTATTATTATTATTATTAATATATTATTATTATTATTATTATTATTATTATTATTATTATGTCTTACTTTTACTGGTTGGTTGCATGGTCTGTGACAAATGTTTATATTTATTTCGTGCACTGTATTGATTGCATTTTATTGCCTCTGCCACTAGGTGGCGTCCATGCATCCGACTGATATTCTCAGATTCTATAAGTCAAGATTCTCTCACCTCCTCTCGCGTTTTCTGTCTTGAAAAGTCGCGAAGTGCGGAAAACGCAAGGGTAGATGAGAGATTCGTAATACGAGATGTGTGGGTGTGGGCGGGACAATTCACTGTCAATCAATTCAGATTCACATGTGAGAAATAAATAAATAAATAAATAAATAAATAAATAAATAAATAAATGCTCTTTGTGTTCAGAACATGCCACCGATAACACAAACACCACAACTCCATCAGGAGCTCTATAGAAATATAATGAGAGAGAGAGAGAGAGAGAGAGAGAGAGAGAGAGAGAGAGAGAGAGAGAGAGAGAGAGAGCTGTAACTAAACATTATTGTGTGTAAAAAGAAGAAGAGAAGTCACAAAGCACGCTGTCGAACTGCTCGTGGTAATAACACCTAATAATACACACTTATGACTATAATGGGCTAGTGGAACCAATTGAACTGGATTAGGTCGAAATATAAAGAGAACACACTTACACAATAACTCTATTTTATTAAAAGGTCACCTGTCAATCAATCTCAGCGGGTGAGATTAGCTTTTATCCAGAGACTTAGCGGCTTACAGCCAGACGTTTCCTCAGAGGATCTTCATGGAATTCAGTGCTGTTTTGTTTTGTCTGCATTCAAC
>NC_083472.1:24421468-24423968 GCF_030014155.1 Tachysurus vachellii
GGACAGGAAAACAATGGGCTTGAGTGACTCTGCTTTCACGGCACTGCATCATTGATTATTTTCCTTTAACGCAGCGATTTATTACCTGAGTGTTACGATCCGTTCCTTAAGCAATCCTTAATCCATACCGCTTTCAGGTCCGGACACTAATCAGGAGAAATAACAATAGCTTATATATCGTCGCTGTCGGGCGCAAACCTCGTATGTCCAAATTTGGTCAATTTCATATTTTTTCACATATCGATGCTATTGGTCAGTCCCCACATGGGTCTGTTATTTTTACAAGTTATTAACCAATCTAAAGTCTTGAAAATAGCTTGAGCGCAAATCTCATAACTCCATTGGACACTTCAACTGTCCACCTCTTCCTCACTCCGCGGGAGAGCTTCACGTCATATTTCTCCTCAAGAAGAGTCGCAACGAATCAACACGTCTTCTGAGGTAAAACGGTTTTGGAGATACGAGGATTCCGTCTGACAGCAACGATATATTACATTATTGATTAACTTATTTCCCAACAATAATAAAACTGTAATAAATACCATCAAGGACGAATCAAGGACGAATACTAACCCAGGACGAATCTGTGACATGGCTGTTGGTCCGTGAAGTTCCTGATGACATTTAAGTTTACTTTTAAGTAACCTTAAAAGTTTACTTTTAAGTAATTGCTTTTTTTTTAAAAGCAATTTTGTTTTTTGAGAGCAGAAGATCGTCTCCCACACGCTGCAACGCTTTAACAGATGGCAAAAGGCGGAAGTGGGTGCTGTTAATCACGGCACTGGTCTCCAGAGATGCTGAAATATGGTACGATCCGTCTCGTACACGGTATCCACGCTGTCCCAGAGGTCCTACAGCGCTTTTCCACCACAGCGCTGGTTAACTCTCCATGCTGTCATGCAAGGTTTCTATAGTAAAGGCTTATAGCTTACGAGAGATGGAAGGAGTCTCCAGTGTCATATTACGGTTTCTGTAACATTACATGCTGTGTTTTTTTCTCATTAACTTTGTAAGGAACAAAACAGGTGCTGGTGTGGAAACCTGCGTGATAACAAGGCTTCTACAGATGTTTCATTATTTTTGAACACAATAGCGCTGGATGTTTTCTTTTTTACCTTTCTACTTATTTTTATGCAGCATTCCTATTTTGACTTTAATAACTGTTGAGGAAACAATTACTGAAACACAGAGTGAAGAAGCTGCTAATCCTGGTTGCAGTGGCTCTACACGAGCTGTTCTGATATGAGGACAGACGAAGCACTAACCAGGCTCCTGCTCTGATAAGGCAGCAGAGCTGAAATGGCAGCAAAGCTAATTAGCTAAAGGAAATTGGGCAGCAGCTCGTATCAGTCAAGTCAACAGGAGCCGATCTCGACAGGCCGAGGAGGTCCGTCTGAGCCGCCGGCGATAAGTAAGAAGGGTTCCGATGATTCTCCTGGAAAGTCAAGAGGACGTTAAAAGACGAGGGAACAAAAAGATCTTGCGTTGTGAAAGGTTAAATTGAATTATCTTTTATATGAGAAGTTTCATATATATGTGAACTCACATTGTTTTGCTAATGCTAATACGATCGTAAAGACGTCCGTAAAGTTTCACTCACACAATAAACACTAAGGGTGTTGAGCAAAGTTTTAAATGCAACAAACTTCAAAGAGATAAAATGATGCATTTGCTAATTAAAAAAGTTAATTGATTGAGTCTTAATGGGCGGAGATTAGTATTACTATTCAAATGAGCATGCTTGATTGACAACCCGCTTTCTCTTTTTAATAAGACGTTCAGCCTGCTACGCCGCTCGAGATTGATTAAACGTGTCAAAGCAAAACACCCGATGGAAACGAAAGTTAGTGAAATATTTAGCTGAGATTAAGCCCCACCCACTTTCCAACCACGCACTGATGTTGAAGTTATTCAAAATTTCAAACACATATTTACTTTTTAATTTGTATGCATGAATGATCAAGAAGTTCAAAATGAATCAAAATTATTGGCACCCTCCATACATATAGTTATGTATAGAACAAGAATGTCATGTTTTAGATCAAGCAATCGCTAATAGGGTTGTTATTTACCCTCCTAGCTTTGTTATTTGTTTTTCTTTCATCTTCCAATTACATTGTGAGAAAAAATACAATTTTATGTGATTAAATTAAGAAAGAAGGAAAATCATTACAGTCATTAACTCTTTTCTTCTAAAAACATTAATAAATAAAACAACAACAACAACAAAAAAAAACTCTGTTGTTTTGGACCTGTTCTTGTTTTATTTATTTATTTATTTATTTATTTATTTATTTATTAATTGAGTGGATTATTTACTGCACAGTTGGTGGGATTTTTTAATCTTTCATCACTTTCAAACCCGGATGATGTTTCTTGGCTTTGTTGTTCTTTTTTTTTGTTCCTCTTTCAATTAAATTATAAAACAAACCTTAGCTTCAGGTGTGGTTAAATTATTTAAAGAAAGATGTTATCAAAGTCCTTGAAACACAATTATTGG
>NC_083472.1:24428968-24483968 GCF_030014155.1 Tachysurus vachellii
ACTTTGCATTTTCTCCCCGTGCCTCGGGGGTTTCCTCCGGGTACTCCGGTTTCCTCCCCCGGTGCAAAGACATGCATGGTAGGTTGATTGGCATCTCTGGAAAATTGTCCGTAGTGTGTGTGTGTGAGTGAATGAGAGTGTGTGTGTGCCCTGCGATGGTTTGGCACTCCGTCCAGGGTGTATCCTGCCTTGATGCCCCAATGACGCCTGAGATAGACACAGGCTCCCCGTGACCCAAGGTAGTTCGGATAAGCGGTAGAAGATGAGTGAATGAATGAATGAATGAATTATTTAGTTACACTTAACTAGAAACGTTTGTGTGCATGATGGATCCTTTGTGGTCTTTCAGTCATGGTACATTCCTGTTTCTCACCCGGTTTTCCTGGGATAGACTCTAAAACAACTGCGACTCTGATCAATATAAATGAATGAAAGAATTTATCACGAAAGTGCTGTAGGATCTTTTGTGTGAGAAAATCAATATTAGATAACTAAAGCTCTCCAGAGATTCCAGTCCATCCTAATCCATAATTTTCCCAGTCAGAAAGTGGTAACTGTATTAAGTAATGAGAATGATGTATATGGATGGAAAGAGCTGAGATCGGATTTAAACGTTAGTATCGATCACGAAAAGACTCGGGATGTAGGATGCGATATAGCACTCATCATATCCTGAGTATTTTTTAAAGCATCCTTGTTACCACGGACTTCCTGCCCCGTCGTAACACGGCGACTTCTCACGTTCTTGTTCTAATTACTTCTCTGATTTGCACTTTGATTGAAGCGAACACCGACTACGTGATCAATCGCCTCTCAATCTCCCAACGCTCTCGGCCATCGATTAGCTCCATCTGCCGTCGCACATTAATAAGGAAGCGATGTGCTTCCGTGCCACATCGACGTGATTCAGATTTTTTTCCCCTCTACTTATATTTGCTAATTCCACTGAGGGTTATTTTAAGGCCAGCACACACACAAAGGCCAGAGAGATCGTTAGCAAAGAAACGATCTGTCTGGATCTGCTCCAACTCAAAGGTAATTAAAGCTTCCGTGGGTTCCCTGTTCCACATTTTAGACCTAATTTCAGGCTAATGGGCCCATTTTGTGTTAACACGACATGCATACCAGGAATATACCTACTTCCTGTCTAATCACAGAGTAAAAAAAAAAGAACAGGTTTAAACTTTATTGCTCTAATTCCTGCCTTGTCCTGACAGTTCTACAGGGAATCCCTATTATCATGTTACAGCTCTACTTTAGATCATTTAGATCCAGATGGTTATGGAGGTTAGTGTGAGACTCCCATCAACTCCCATCAGCCACTTCACGTTGCATCACATGATCATGAAAACATGCAAACATGCGTGTCTACTCTCAATGAGAACCAGAGCTGAAGCATTTGTCATGAGTAACTTTGTCAGTTGTACATCATGTTGTCACTCCAGAACTATTGGAACACCAAGACCAGGTCATTTATTTGTGCTTTACACACAAAACATTTGGGTTTGACATCAAGGATTGATATGAGACGAGGTTTAGTTTTTATTTGAAGAGCTCTTTTCCAAAACGCGATAAACGCCAAAATAAAAAAAAAAAAAACGAGTTTGTCGTGTCATTTTGCTGTGTTGTGAACCTATATACTGCTCCATCAATGTTTCATGCCAAAACGCTATATTTCCTTGTTTAAAATGTACTGCTAGATGCAGTTCCTTTCCAAACCGTGATAAGCTCCAAACCTGTTTTTTGCCTAAACACTATATGTCCTCTCGACCAATCAGAATTCGGTGAGCGTTCGACGCAATCCAACATGGCGGCAGTCTGAGATGTTTGAGATGTGTGAGAGATGTTTGTTTGTGCGCAGTCTTCAAAATGAGTGTTTTTAACTGTAATAACAATTTTGTTTAAACAAATGACTTTGAATGTATTACTAAATAAGTTGGCTGTTGAATATTGTTATCATTACTATCGTTACTTTTTGTACAGTATATGTAGCTTAAGTGTGTTACTAAGTGATTGGAATGTATTGTTAACAGTGTTGTATATTTATTTAATTAGTGTTGTTTGTATGTGTGGACAATATTGAAACCTGAAATTGAAAATATTTATTTTTTACTATTTATTTTATTTGGAAGTTATTTATTTCCCTGATGTCATATGTTGCATGTTCTCTTGTTGGTTTATGTCTCTTTTTATAAATAAATACATTTAAAAAAAAAAAAAAAAAAAAAAAACATTTTAAAAATAAAGGATGGATTTATAGCGTTTTGGAAAAAAATAAAAAGAAACTTTGAATTTATATTCAACAAAATTGTTGTTTCATTTAACGATCACTGTTTAACATGTTCAGACTGAGCCAACAGACCATTTTAACAGGATAAATTGAATATAAACAAAATGTGTGGGTCTAGGTAAAAAGTCACTTTCATAAAAACTATTAAAATGGATTTATAGCGTTTTGGAAAAGAGCTCCTCATTTCTTCTTATTTCTTTTATTTATCTTCTTGTGTTGACTTGAAGTTTCGGGACAAAATTGAGAAGCAAATAACTTTTCAGATCTGGTTGCAAATCAACACGTCACACTGAAACTCCTTGATATCACCAAAGTGATATTGTGATATTTTCTCAGGTTTCTCCACCAGTCTCGTTTTCAGGATGTGTTTGCTTTGAGGTCTGCACATTGCCCCCCCCTCCCCCAACAACCCAAACCCCCACCCCCCTCCTTTTGTTGTTATGTTATCACATGATGAAGTTCCTTCAGAATGTTCCTGTAGAATTCTTTCTGCCACAACCATCATGATCTCCGTCATCAGTTAAGGCTAGAGAGAATATTCCAGAAGCAGACATGCAAGCCCAAGCCATAACACTACATAACGCTACCACCACCATGCTTCAGTGAAGAGTTCGTGTGGTTTGGAGAAGATCATGAGAAGATCCTTTCTTTCTCCAAACTTTGGTAGAGGTTCATCACAGGTCCATTTATTTTTACCTCATCTCTGGAAATCTTTATGAATTCCATTCTGGTCTTCTGCTGATGAAAGGTTTGGATCTCTTTATTTTTGTCTCAAAGTCAGTTTCTTTCATCATCTGTGACGTTCCACATTTTCCGTCTCTTCTCAGCTTGAGCGTGAGCCGTTCTTTAATTATGTAATTTTTTTTACAATACCTTTATCAAGCCGTACGACAAATAACGTCCCGCTTGTTTGTTTATGACAAGATTTCAGGATATTTTTACATTTTAAAGCAGTAGACGATGCAGTAAACAGCGTCATTCAGATCTGAAGTGTACACAATCACGTCTCTGTCTCTTTACACTTGTCTAACTTCGACACCATAAAAAAAACATCTACGGCTTTCACTCTCACACTGACAGCGAGACTCAGGGATACACCTCTAGCGATGGAGCGCTCACGCTAAAGACACAACGCTGTTCTCACACACACACACACACACACACACACACACACACACACTAAAATGATACCAATTACTCTTTTACAGAGTCAAGTGTTTGCAGATTCATCTCTCCAGAGAATTCTCCGTTCTGCTTTGCTACCTTTGTGGCTATATATTAGTAAATCCCTACTGTGGGAAAATATCAACATGCCTTTGCTAATACCTGCCATAGATATTAGCATATATGTGCTAATCCATGTGCTAAAAGCAAGCTGAAGCAAGTGTTTGGTAAGAAAGTTTCGAGACGTTGCTGTGTATATATGTTACGGGATTTTAGTTCTGTGGAAAATGTAAATTTATGTTTCAGGTTCAACAGACATGCAACATTTCTTCATGTTACATCATACTTTATTAGAATGGGGGGGGGGGGGGTCCTCAAATGAACCAATAATAAATGATGTGAGTGGATCTGAATGTGAAGACATCTCACACACTGCATTTATTTATTTATTTATTTATTTATTTATTTATTTATTTATTTATTTATTTAGTGTGCTCATGTATATAATAGTTAACAATGAAACGCTATTATGAAAGTAAAATTTATTACCATTATTCATTTCTAATTACTAATACTTCATATGTAATGGACATCGAATGCAAATTGCTGCATAAATATTGTCTCATTTACATATTCTAATATTTCTACATTTTTTATTTCTTATATTTATATTTTAATTATTCTTTGTACAACAACAACAATAACAACAACAACAACAACAACAACAACAACAACAATAATAATAATAATAACAACAATGACAACAATAATAATAATAATAATAATAATAATATATATATATATATATATATACGTATATATGTATATATGTATATATATACATATATACATATATACGTATATATATATATATATATATATATGTATACATGTATATATATATATATATATATATATATATATATAGCGGGTAAAATAAGTATTGAACACGTCACCATTTTTCTGAGTAAATTTATTTCTAAAGGTGCTATTGACATGAAATTTTCACCAGATGTTGCTAACAACCCATTCAATCCACACATGCAAAGAAATCAAACCATGGATGTCTGTAAATTAAGTTATATTTAATAATGTTAAATGACAGGTAAAAAGTATTGAACACGCTTACTGAAACATATTTAACACTTTGTACAAAAGCCTTTGTTGTTAATGACAGCTTCAAGACGCCTCCTGTATGGAGAAACGACTTGCATGCATTGCTGAGGTGTGATTTTGGCCCATTCTTCCACACAAACAGTCTTCAAATCTTGAAGGGTCCGTGGGCCTCTAATATGAACTCTGATCGTTAGTTCTTTCTGTAGATATTCAATTGGATTCAAGTCAGGTGATTGGCTGGGCCATTCGAGCAGCTTTATTTTCTTTCTCTGAAACCAATTGAGAGTTTCCTTGGCTGTGTGTTTGTGATCATTGTCTTGCTGAAATGTCCATCCTCGTTTCATTGTCATCATCCTGGTAGATGGTGTCAGGACTCTGCCTGGACTTTGGCCATGTGCCTTTTTGTTTATGTTCTGTGTCCACGTGTCTGCCCCGCCCTTGTCTTTTCCTCCCCGCCTCTGCACACCTGTCCATCATGTCCGATTAATTATTTGTACTATTTAGTTGAGCCGCGTTGCCTTGAGCGGCGCGGAATCCTCTGTTGTCTTTATGTCTGGTTTTGTCTTTGTCCTGTTTCGTGTTTCTTTTTTTTAGTTAATAAATCCTGTTTTTGTTTAGCTGTCCTGCATTTGGGTCCGTTCCTATCCCGCGTCCGTGACAGATGGCAGCAGATTTTTATCAAGAATGTCTCTGTACATTTTCCCATTCATCCTTCCTTCATTATACGAAGTTTGCTAGTACCGTATGCTGAAAAACAGCCCCACACCATGATGTTCCCACCTCCAAACTTTACTGTTGGTATGGTGTTTTTGGGGTGATGTGCAGTGCCATTTCTCCTCCAAACATTATGTATTATGGCATCCAAAGAGTTCAATTTTGGTCCCATCTAACCAGACTATATTCTCCCAGTATTTCACAGGCTTATCCAAATGTTGTTCAGCAAACTTTAAACGAGCTTCAGCATGTCATTTCTTCAGCAGTGGAGTCTTGCGTGGTGAGCGTGCATACAGGCCATGGTGGTTGAGTGCATTACTTATTGTTGTCTTTGAAACAACTGTACCTGCTGATTCCAGGTTTTTCTGAAGCTGTCCACAAGTGATCCTTGG
Source organism: Tachysurus vachellii (assembly GCF_030014155.1). Taxonomy (NCBI): domain Eukaryota; kingdom Metazoa; phylum Chordata; class Actinopteri; order Siluriformes; family Bagridae; genus Tachysurus; species Tachysurus vachellii. The sequence goes on from NC_083472.1 coordinate 24,434,645, forward strand.
CTCTTGGACAACACTTCTGATCATTCTTTTCACTCCTCTGTCAGAAATCTTGTGATGAGCACCTGGTCGTGGCCTGTTTATGGTGAAATGATGTTCCTTCCACTTACGGATTATGGCCTCAACAGTGCTCACTGGAACATTCAGACGTTTTGAAATCCTTCTGTAACCAATGCCATCAGAATGTTTTGCAACAATAAGGTTGCGAAAGTCTTGAGAGAGTTCTTTGCTTTTACCCATCATGAGATGTTTCTTGTGTGATACCTTGGTAATGAGAACTTTTTATAGGCCATCAGAAAAATAGTGACGTGTTCAATGCTTATTTTACCCGCTATATATATATATATATATATATATATATATATATATATATATATATATATATATATATATATATATATAACATTCATATATTTATTATGTATTACAATTATTTTTATAAAAGTTTTATTATTCTTGTTTATAGCATATGATTTATTGTCTTTGCATATTTATTATTGTTTTAATATTTTTAGTACAATAATAACAATTACTTTATAAATATACTGTATATATATATAATTTTTTTATTTGTTTGTTGAAGCACTGTGCGATGATTATTAGTGCGTCTGAGTGTTTAAATTTGCAATTTTGATTTCTTTCACTATCATTTTTATGTCACCGTGACAGAAAATCAAAACATCACGTGAAGTCGTTCAGCATAAAGAAACGTGTCCATCATCAGTCAACTTTCTGCCCTTGAGCTCTTTTACAGTGCAATGTTGAGTTTGATTTCTGGAAAACACACTGCACACACACAGAGAGAGAGAGAGAGAGAGAGAGAGAGAGAGAGAGAGAGAGAGACAGAGACAGACAGAGAGAGAGAGACACAGAGAGAGAGAGAGAGAGACAGAGAGAGAGAGAGACAGAGAGAGAGAGAGACAGAGAGAGAGAGAGAGAGAGATAGAGGTGCATCATAAAACCACAAGCAATTCCCGGCGTTTACGACCAGAAACAAAACACCAATCTCAGCTTCTCAATTTAAAACACACACACACACACACACACACACACACACACACACACACACGCACACACACAGACACACACACACAGCTCTCTTTAAAACCTCTTCCAGACGGACTGACTCGTGAAACAGAACTCATTTTGTACTCTGTATTGACCGGACAAAGTCTGTGGACTGCACACCAACTAAAATGTTCTCCAGACTCCATCACGGTCTGTCACACCATCGCTGTCCCCATTTATCTGACATTATTTACATTAAGCCAAGTATTTAGTTTAATTAGAATGCATGAGCGGCACACGGTTCAGCTGAAAGGACACACCGGAGTGCTGCTGAAGTCTCAGCTGATGAATTGTGTAGAACTGCAGCTCTGACAGTAGAGCAGCTCCAGACGACAGGTTTACACACGCTGTGCTTTTAATGCCTTATTGTTTCTGTCAGCTCAGCAGACGAAAGCAGATGTAGATGAGGCAGAGTTAATGAACACACAAACAACAAAACGGAAGGAAAGGTGAAGGTGAAGGTAAGAAAAAACAGACACAGGTCAGGGGTCAGACAAGAACTCAAACTTTAAACAGACATCGGACAAAACAGTCTTGATGATGTTGAGAACAAGTGAGCTGTGTGCATGAGTGTGTGTGTGTGTGTGTGTGTGTGTTATTTTCCTAAAACGGTCTAATAACCTGAAACGTCTTATTCCTCTTTTTGCTGCGACTCACAAATTCATGCTGATTTTCACAGAAGGGATTTTTAGATTTAAAAAAATTTTTTTTTCCGAAAAAAAAATGTTTTTGTTATCAGAATATTTGAAGTAATATTTTTTTAATGCATTTTACTTGAAAAATATAAGAAAAAATGCCCCAGTGATGTTTGTTTCCAGTCCCCCCAAAAAAATTAAATTAAATAAAAAAAGAATATAAAACAGAGCATGACGCTTCAGTAAGCAGCTGCGACAATTATCGACTCATTCCGCACAAGCGAACTAGTGACATTTAAATATTATTTTAATGAAGTCGCCACCTGCCTCCGTTTTCCGCCGTCTACTTTTGATACAAGCATCGTAGCAACCCTTTAAATGCCATCGTCTGGAAATTAAACATCAATTAACGGTTTTTGAGGAGAGTGAAATTTGCAGAGGAGTCCTGAATTACCGGGCACAATAGTGTTTTGATTATAAAACGTCGACGGTAAATATTCCCTTCAGAAAAAACACGGTGAGTTGTAAACGCACAGCTGGGTTCCTCGCTTAATCACGCCTGAGCTGCTACTTTTATCTGATTTTAGTCTTTCTCTCACCAGGTCAAAGGTTCCATCCACCCACCAGCAATTATTTCCAAGCAGCAATAGCTATGTGGGCGATTTCATAGCGTCCGTCCGTCTGTCCGTCTTTCAACCTCTGAGCTGCGCTATTAACCTTGGAGTAAATACCGGAGGAGGCTGTTACACTGCTTCATATATTGCTGGATTTAACTCCAAAGACTTATTGAACACATGATGTATATATACAGTATTATACATACAGTATGTTACACATCGAGACCACTAGAGGAGATAAATGTACCAAAACTCTTCACTCCTGCGTTTAGCAAAGAACTTTCTACAACACAGTTAAAATGAATGTGGTTAATTAGCAACATTTTTGGACACCTGCTTCTCAGAAAAGTCTTGACGTTCTTTCTCTGACCTCATCACTCATACGGAGTCTCGGAAAACCTCATAACGGTTGGAAATCTTCCACAAACGTTTAACCTGTGAGAAAGAGTACTATGTAGAAGCCATTTTTGTAAGCTAAGATAATTTATTTATCCAATAAACCCTTAAAGAACCCATCCATACGTCTATCTAGAATTTATTCCACACAGGGTTCCAAGGAACTTGGTGTGTGTCGAGTCTAAGGGGCGGGAAACCCTGTATAAGGGACCAACATATTACAGGGCACAATCACACACACACATACTGTACTGTACACACACACTGGACAATTTAGAAATGCCTATCAACCTACAATGCAGGACTTCGAACTCAAAGTCAAAGGAGGAACCCAAAGAAACTGGAGGAAACTCTTGAAGCACTGGATAAACATTAAAAACTCCACACACACTGGGCGGAGTCGGAAATCAAACCCTCTTCCAATCTTGAACTCATGTTGAGTGTACCATGTTCCTCATGTCCATGTGGGTTTCCTCAGGGTTCTCAGGTTTCCTTACACACCTTAGAAACATGCAGATAGGTGGATTTGAAGCTCTAAATTGTCCCAAGGTGTGAATGAAAGTATATGTGTGTAGTGACCTGTAATAGCCTGAATCCCAGTCAGGTGTCAATCCCATCTCTCACACAGCATTCCTGAGATTGACTCCAGATCCAGAGATCTAGATATGTCCTATATATAATATGTCCTGAAGAAGAACTAGTTCAGGTTCAGGATCTGCTGTTTGAGACGTCGTTTTTCGATTTTTATAAATAACTCTGACAGAAAACACAAGGAAGTCTTTTTTTCCTGCGGTACAGTGAAACCTTCTTAATGAGCTCCACCAGCCTTGTAGCTCCAGTACGAACATGAAAGACGCGAACTTCAGACCACATCGTTTTTGTTTTAATTAGTCTTTAAATAACAGACCTCACAAAATCCTCATGAGGTGATGCTCTAGGTGTATGGAACTGCAGATTGAGACCCATCTCCAGAAAGAAATAGAATCCACCCCTCCGTCCCCTGACGCTGACTAGGCTAATCCTCTACATCTGGTTCTGACCTTCTCCTGACCTCCACACAGAGCATGACACCCACATCGTAGCGGAAGATCTATAATCACTCCTGGTTAGAGGATTTGAGAGAGAGAGAGAGAGAGAGAGAGAGAGAGAGAGAGAGAGAGAGACAGAGAGCACTCAGGATCTGCGTCACATGCTGATTGATTCTGGTGTCATCTTGTTCCTGAAGCTAATAGAAACCCGAGCTGCTACCTAGTTTTCCAGACCCATGTGCTGTTTTATTCTCCTGACTGAAAAGTGTTGATAGGGTGATTCGACCCCTCACTGAGGCACAGATCATTTTCGAATAATACGATGACGTTGAATTATCAGCGTCTCCTCTGGAGTCATGCTGACCATCTGATTAAACTAGTCGGGAACTTAGCCAGTGATTTACCTTTCGAGGAAAAATATCCACCCAGAATTATGTGAGTATAAATATGTATAATTAATACGTTCACTTTAAAAGATTTTTTTGTTGAACCTTTTTACAAAGTTATTTGATTACCTGATAATTGTGAAGTGATGGTGGAGTGATGGTGGAGTGATGGTGGAGTGATAGTGGAGTGATATTGGAGTGATGGTGGAGTGATATTGGAGTGATGGTGGAGTGATAGTGGAGTGATAGTGGAGTTATGGTGGAGTGATAGTGGAGTGATATTGGAGTGATAGTGGAGTGATATTGGAGTGATGGTGGAGTGATATTGGAGTGATGGTGGAGTGATATTGGAGTGATGGTGGAGTGATGGTGGAGTGATGGTGGAGTGATATTGGAGTGATGGTGGAGTGATATTGGAGTGATGGTGGAGTGATAGTGGAGTGATGGTGGAGTGATATTGGAGTGATGGTGGAGTGATGGTGGAGTGATATTGGAGTGATGGTGGAGTGATAGTGGAGTGATGGTGGAGTGATGGCAGAGTCAGAGGCATTTAGCCCTGGCTTCTGTCAGGATGGCTTCAACAATTCCCTTCCTGAACACCAGGGGGCGTTATATATCTTGTGCCATGTGCTGTTATTGATGTTTTGTGTCCTGCTGTGTGTTTGTCTCGCCCGAACCTTATCCTGTTCCACCTCTGCACACCTGCTCCTTATGTTACACTAATTACCTCCACTATTTATACCTGTCGTCTGGCGTGGGTTTTTTGCTGAGTCCTTGTCTTACCTGGTTTTGTGTCCGTAGTGCTGTCCTTTTATTAAACTTCCCCTCTTTGGAGTTCTGTTCCCATGGAGGCGCTGGTCACCTGAAAGCTTCAGCTTTAGGTCTTCTCTCACTTCCTTAACATCTCACCCTGAATGCCACCAGAGTCCTGACTCGCGTTTTTATATCCAGAAAATCATTTGTTTCTTTACGCTGATATACTTGTTTTGCTGTTTTGCTAGTCTACTGATAAAAAGGGTTAAAAATTTCCATTTGTTTTTAACATTACAGTTTTAACAATGACATCTTTAATCTAGGTTCCACTCCACAGATGAGTGATCAGAGGTAAAACAGGGTTCTCTCTACATTCCTGTGTGATTCTCTGTCAGAACAGAAAGCACATCCTTCATTACATGGATAGTGGCAGGCTAATAAATGTACCATGTTAACGTCACCTCAATGTCAAGTGCAAGCAGATGAAGCTGAAGAGCATCGGTCTGGGAGATGAACAATGAAATGATGCTCGCTTCTATTTGGGTGATGATTTCCTGAAGGGAATGTTTTTAAAGTCACTTCGCCACGTATGAACGAAGGAGCAAGAGAAATGATGAAACTGGGGGTAGAATGAAAGAAAGAAAGAAAGAAAGAAAGAAAGAAAGATACATTTGCAGGAAACATTTATTCATTCATTCATTCATTCGTCTTCTACCACTTATCCGAACTACCTCGGGTCACAGGGAGCCTGTGCCTATCTCAGGCGTCATCGGGCATCAAGGCAGGATACACCCTGGACGGAGTGCCAACCCATCACAGGGCACACACACACACACACACTCTCATTCACTCACACACTCACACACTACGGACAATTTTCCAGAGATGCCAATCAACCTACCATGCATGTCTTTGGACCGGGGGAGGAAACTGGAGTACCCGGAGGAAACCCCCGAGGCACGGGGAGAACATGCAAACTCCACACACACAAGGCGGAGGCGGGAATCGAACCCCCAACCCTGGAGTTGTGAGGTGAACGTTCTAACCACTAAGCCACCGTGCAAAAAGTCATTCTTTTTATTGGATTCTTTTCTCTCTTCTGATGTTAGTAAGACGGCTCAAGTTACTGAGAATACGTAAACAACACAAACAACAACTGAAGATGTCAGGAAACTTCCTGTCGTACGAGTCAGAGCGAATGAGCTACGAGCTGTTACCATAGAAACAATAATGCATGCATACGGATGCTTGCGATCTGTCTGACTTTTAGTCACCATGTTCTAATGAATCATCTTTTGACCAGATCAGAGTCCAGAATTCATCAGTGCGAATAGTGTTAATTAAATAAAACATAATGGAATTGAGTTTTTTTTCTGAGCTGAACACAATTCCGCTCTTATAAACTAGCCGTAAATGCTGAAAGTCTGAGGTGCTAATTGACATCCAGCTTTCCATCTTGTGGCTAATCATTTCTTCAGAAGAGCACACACAGATATCTGACACCACGCTCGGAGGTGTGATGACGATTCCCATGATGTCGCTGTGCCATCGCCGCCGTCCCTGACTCTTTAGCTTCGGGTTTGGCCTGCGTGCCTGGACACATCGCAGGTGGAGGAGTTATCGAGCAGTTGATTAGTGCTCTGTTTCTCTGCTTCCCCGAGGCAAGGGCACTTCATTTACACCCACTTCATCACTCCACGGTTTGGTGCGTAACGAGCCGAGCAGAGTGGCTGAGATTCTCGCTGAGACACAGAGCGCCGCCTTCACACAGCTGTAGGGCTCAGAAATGGAAAATTACACGCTGCTTATTCATAATTAAAGCTGATTAAGGTGGAGGAGATTAAAACACTGGGTGGAAGTGACCTCTGATGTACAGCTAAACCAGTTTAGATCACATTTTCTCATCAGGAGCTCAGTCTATATATGCAGGTTTAGGCACATATTGGATCTGGATGTATAGTATTTTAATATAATACAGTATTTATAAACAGAAACATCAAAATTCACAAAATGTTTGTGTTTCATTTAATTTTTTTTTTTTAGAATAGACACATCGATATGCTGAGTTAGTTACAGTCACGTCTGCTAGTGCAATAAAGAGAGAGTTGAATAAAAAATTAAGAAAAAACCCACAAACAAATTATTATTATTATTATTATTAATCCTATGATCACTGTACAACTTCATTCATTCATTCATCTTCTACCGCTTATCCGAACTACCTCGGGTCACGGGGAGCCTGTGCCTATCTCAGGCGTCATCGGGCATCAAGGCAGGATACACCCTGGACAGAGTGCCAACCCATCGCATGGCACACACACACACACACTCTCATTCACTCACGCAATCACACACTACGGACAATTTTCCAGAGATGCCAATCAACCTACCATGCATGTCTTTGGACCGGGGGAGGAAACCGGAGTACCCGGAGGAAACCCCCGAGGCACGGGGAGAACATGCAAACTCCACACACAAGGCGGAGGCGGGAATCGAACCCCCAACCCTGGAGGTGTGAGGCGAACGTGCTAACCACTAAGCCACCGTGCCCCCCTTTAACATACAATGTTACAGAAATTTCATGGTAAGGAGAGTTTTATTCCTTACTCGTCTTCTTTATTTTGAACTACCAACAACACACACACACACTCTGAGATGGAGTGTCCTGCTTTGAAATGTTTTAAATGCATTATTGGGTGCACTGAGTTTTTAAAATAAAAAAGCTGCAGTTTTGGGCCTTGAACTGTTTCCATGCTAACAATCACGGTTGAATCAGCTTTCCTCAGAAATAAGCCCAGACACATGATGTGGAAAGTCACAGCGCGGATATCTGCTGTGTGTGCGATACCTTTCCTCCTGCTGCAGGCAATCAGGTATGTCATTTCACAGAGAAACTGCACTACATTCACTCACCCTCGTATCAGGTTTGCTGCCAGAGAAAAGAGGGAGTTGGAAAAAAAAATACATCTTAGTGAAAAGGAAAACGGAAAAAAGAAATCAGCTCTTTGCTTTGTAGAATAGAAAAGCAGAAATGTACAGCCATCATCGGTGCGCCATGACATCTGCGTTTTTTTCAGTCAGCATGATATTTGGGTCACGGCGTCACGGAACCAATATGCTACTGATATACAAATCATTCTGTGACATAAACAAAGTTGCTGCCAAACAGGAAGTGAGGTCATATCTTGACAACATTATTAGACCAAACCGATCACCTGGATGGAGGACAAAGTGATCTGTTACTGTTCTGAACCGTACTACACACAGTACACGATGCACCTTAACGCTCAGATTTACACAGATCTTTTTTTTTTCTAATTGAAATTTAAAAAAAATTTCTTTCGCATTTATTTTATGCCTTATTGCCTAGGTTTCTGTATGTAGTTCCAAGATTTTGTCCAGATTCACCTCTAGGTGGTGCTATAATAAGTCTAACTGCTTATAAATTTTGACGCATCATTCCTTTATCTCTTGTTTCCCTGAAGGTGCAGATGTTTAGATTTACAAAACAGGAAGTCAGACATTTTTTTTTGTTCTCTTTTCTTTTATTTCCTTCTCGAAAATTTTTTTCTCCTACTTCTCTTATAAACTTGTCCATTTATCATGAACTCAGACATCATGAGCCAAAGCAAACTGAGAATATATGTTTAGCACATGATCTGATGTCAGGAGCAAGTGTCAATTTTGGAGGCCTGTTGAAAGCAGGAAGTGATGCAATATTTCAGCAAAGGATTAAATAAACAGACGCTGATGACACCAATGAGTTCTGGTCTCCTACAATTGGTAAGCGGTGGGGTGGAAAAGTGCTTGGCCTCTTCTCACATTCTTGTCGATTTCCTTGTTGTTGGGGCGGTGGTGGCTCAACTGGTGAAGGCTCCGGGTTGTTGATCGGAGGATCGGGGTTCAAGGCCCAGCACAGCCAAGCGGCCACTGCTGGGCCCTTGAGCAAGGCCCTCAACCCTCCCTGCTCCAGGGTGCTGTATCATAGCTGCCTCTGCACTCTGACCCCAACCTCCTTAGTTGGGGTATGTGTAGAAAAGAACTCCACTGTGCTGTAATGTATATGTGGCGATAATAAAGGCTTCTATGCCCCCCATTCTAAACACTACAAATCTTTGAAACAACACAAACACATTTCTCCACATGGACGCTGGTGTTTATTCTCCATGACTCAGTAAACACAGTAGATTTACATGTAAACCTGATGACACTCAATGACCATTTTTTGGATCTTTAGATCATTAATGAAGACGTTTTCTTAGAAAAATCAATACGACACAATCCCACAGGATCTTCTTTTCCATCCTACGATCTGTAAAAGTTCTGTCTTGCTTAGTGTCACAGCAGGTGCTGTTCAACCTTTCATAGCCTAAGTGGTTTCAGATTGAACTTCAGGCTCCTTGTCGTTTAATAGACTGCACTTGACATTTAAAGAGTGAACGCGGGACTTCAGAGGCATGTTTGTGCGCTCGCGGCCTTGGGCGCGTGCTCAGGCGTCCAGAGGAACGCATTTGTCTGGCATGTTCATTTGTCCATATTTACGTTTTTTTTTTTTTTTTTCGCTTGCACTGAAACAATATTGCTGAGAGACTGAAGGTCATCGCTGAAGTCATTCACAAGAGAGATGAAAATCACTAGAACTGGAGGAATGAAATGAGATGTGGATTAATCTTTCAAAAATATATGTTGCATTCAATCAAAAATGATAATTTTTTTTTTTCAAATGATGACTTCTATTAAAATTTCTGACACTGAGGCAAGAAGACAGGCTGAATCCATCTTTACAACATTGATAGCAGCCTGTAAAAAAAACTATCTTTCATCCCTATAGTAATGAAAACTGTACGGAAATGAGAACCATTTGTTACTACAATAAATCTTTAAACTTGTTTTATGAGGCTGTAGTATGTTTTTTGAACTTTAGTGATGTACATTTACAGCATTTAACAGACTCCCTTATCCAGAGCGACTTACATTTTATCTCTTTTTTTATACCACTGAGCAATTGAGGGTTAAGGGCCTTGCTCAGGGTCCAGTAGTGGCAGCTTGGTGGACGTAGGAACCGAACTCACAACCTTCCGATTGGTAGCCCAACACCTTAACTACTAGGCTACCATTCATTCATTCATTCATCTTCTACCGCTTATCTGAACTACCTTGGGTCACGGGGAGCCTGTGCCTATCTCAGGCGTCATTGGGCATCAAGGCAGGATACACCCTGCACGGAGTGCCAACCCATCACAGGGCGCACACACACACACTCATTCACTCACACACTAGGGACAATTTTCCAGAGATGCCAATCAACCTACCATGCATGTCTTTGGACCGGGGGAGGAAATCGGAGTACCCGGAGGAAGCCCCCGAGGCACGGGGAGAACATGCAAACTCCACACACACAAGGCGGAGGCAGGAATCGAACCCCCAACCCTGGAGGTGTGAGGCGAACGTGCTAACCACTAAGCCACCGTGCCCCCCACTAGGGTACCATGTCCCATGTAAATAGATGCAAAAAAAAAAGAGATAAAATGTCTATTTACTCTTAAGGGAAGGAGTCTCCAGTGTCAGATGTGTAACAGTCAGAGCTAAGTCTTCAGGACAGACGAATAGATTGATGTTTTACACCAAACACCAGAATGTTGTTGAGGTTTAAATTCCTCTCATTATTGAGCAAGGTCCTGAACTCATCTTTGGGCTTGATCTCCTAATAAATAAATGTAAACTGGAGTAAAGATCTAGCTAGGAATGTCTTGTGACAGAGAATAAGTCTTCAAATAAACAGATACATACTCCTCCTTTGTAAATATATCACAATGTCCAGGTTTACTCAGTTCTGTTTGTTTAGCTGTAGTCAGGCAGGAGAAGTGGTGATTTCTCTGTTTTGGGGGTAGAACAGAGAGAAACTGGTGACCGCATGCCATCTGTGACTCATCCTCACACAAACAAAGCAGCCATTAACATCCAGTGGAGAGAGGACAATCAGAGGCTTGGGTTTATCCAGATGGTCTAGCCTTTCACCTGGCCTTTCTTGGCAAACCAGCGTCAGTGCAGCTCTCAGGGCAGCTCTCCATGCCTCGATCACCTCTCGGAAAACAACCAGAGGATCTCGTCAGGCTCCTCCCATTAGACAAAAGCGTTTTCGGGTCATAAACGTCAGAGAAACAATAAATATCCTTTCGTATTCAGTTCGTATCCTCGGAGATTATGAATCACACTGCTGTAATTAATCAGAAGCTTGCTCGAATACCCCACAGACCAGCGGACAGGGTTTTGTTGTGTCTGCCCAAGTGAAGGTTGCCACGTCCCCCGCAGAGTTTCTGATGATCTGGAGCGGAGTGTGACCTGGCACTCTGGAGGGGTCTGACAATGGAAACGAAGGCTGGAGAGAGAAAAAGAAATCATCCCCGAAACCACCCAAGGCCTCAGATTCTCCACAAAGTGCTTTGCTGTTTTGAGCTTGGACAGTTTCCAGAAATTCAGCCGTATTCTCTTTCTTTCCTCAAAGATGCCAGAGTAGCCGAGTGCAGGTAGAACAAGGATAAGTACAAGAATACACGAGCAGAGAACGAGAAACTTCACAGAGAATACACAAAGCCTTCGGGGCAGAGAGGGATGATGATTAACCGCAAGCTGTGGTCTGTATAAACACGGTTTAGAGGACAGAGGGTTGTGTTTGATAAAAGAAAAAATGGGAAGTTAAGTCTTTATTTGTCACAGTGAATATTCTCTTCACATATTCCATTAGGAAGTTGGAGGGACCAGAGCACAGGGTCAGCCGTGATATGCCTCCCTGGGGCAGACAGGGTTAAGGTCTTTGCTCAAGGGTCCAACAGTTGAAGCTTCAGTGTTACAAGGGGTTAAACTCACAACCTTCTGATCAGTTACCCAGAGCTTTAACCCACTGAGCCAAAACTGCCCCTGAGTTTAGAGGCAGGGCTTGTTCAATGGCTAAATGCACTCAATCAAATAAGACACAAATTCCCTGGTTAAAGGTGGGGTCTCCGATTTTTGAGAAACGCTTCAGAAAACTGAGTCGGGCCGAATAATAAAAAAAATCAAAAACAAAATTCAAAACTAACGTGTAGCCAATGAGCAGAAAGGGGCGGGGCTTGTCAATATGGGCGGAGAGAGTGTTCAGTGCGCATGTGTGACATTAGCAGAAAGCGGTTTTAACATTGACATGGAGGATAAAAACAAAGAAAGAAAGAGAAGAAAGACTTACGATAAGGTACGAAGTAGGACGTGTTAATATAGGATCAGCTTTCCAGCGCTGGAGAGAACTGAAGGAGCAGGAAGTTGGTCACATATTCACAGATTGGAGTTTCCTGAGTCAATAACTCCTGAGCTAAACGCTGTTACTACACAAATAACACCTCTTTTCTATCGTAGTAATGTAGAGACGCAGCTACAACCGTGTTTTGTGTAGTAACAGTGTTTAGCTCAGGAGTTATTGACTCGGGAAACTCCAATCTGTGAATATGTGACCAACTTTACTTAAGATGCCGAGGCGCTTTTTTCCTTCTCGATAGGTGAGTAACGTTGGTTTTGCTTTGTTACACAGAACTAATATATGCCTTTGTCCTTTACATGATTATGCTTGTGTGTCATTTTTGCTTGTTTGTTTATCTGCAATCGTATTGTTCTTCCCTTCAGCTATGATAAAGACTCATTTCTTTCCATTGGTCGCCTGGGTTACGTATGTACGTGTGGGCGGAGCTATCGATACAGGGGTGGGACCCGTTTGGGTTAGGGGCGTGTTTGTTTTGGTGATTTTATATGTCAACATTGGCTTTCAAAAATGGGAGACCCCACCTTTAAAGGATGAAATGGTGGCTCTGTTATGCAGTAGGGTGCATTTATTTTTGCTTGTTTGGCACGGTTTCGAACAGCACACCTGTACGAGGTGTGGCACGCCCTCTATGTGTTTGCTGAGGATCAGTGATTAGTGAAATCCAACAGTTTTATAAGAAATATTCCTCTTCACCATTTACGAATTTTATTAAGCATTCTGTTTTATTCCAAAGTAATTTTAACATATCCTATAAACTGTCTTTCTCTCTACGTGGCTCACGTGACTGAACTGTACTGCACACTCTGGCCTTTCATTCCTTTTGGTTTCGCTCTGAAATTGGAAAATGTCAGCGTATGCTAGATGGCGGATTCATCCCCAGCTTGGCTCTGATGGATGAACACGCTGAGCGACTCGTCAATCCTCGTTCCAATAAAACCGAAATGTACATTCGCTGCTGCTGTCAGCATCCGTGTCACTTACAAAACCCCGAGTAATCAACCCTCACATGCACTTTTCCAGAACTCACCCGATCCTTTCTGAGGTTTCTCAGAAATAAGTTTAAAATAATGAATGAGACATCATTACTCCACCGGAGCACAGTCCATCTTTTAGAAGAACGAGGACAGCGGGGTGGCGTTTTATATCGGCCTGATGGATTTAATATCGTCCTGTAAGAAAATGGAAGAAAGATAGAAAGAAAAAAACATAACGAATTTGGTCTGAACCACAGACAATTCCCCTGATGGCTGATTTCATGCTTTACGGACAGTGAATGGGTTCCATGAATTTCTAGTTTTGTTTGTTATCTTTTTGGAAGCTGAAAAACTCTGAACATAAGCTGAAGGGGAGAGAAGTAGAGAAAGGAGGACGACACTGTGACTTTGCTGCAAATTTACAGTAGCGTCCAAACGACGCAGAAAAAAAATACGCGCTTCTGAGTCACGTAGGCGGGAAATGAAGAGACTGAACATATTGGATGAAATTGGATGGAAATATTGGATTCTTTTGCTTAGATTGGATTTGTCTTTCTTTGCGATTCACAGAAAGAGATAGATATCTGTCTTTAATCTGTACACATCCGTTCCAAGAAACGTCACATCTGGATCATTTCGAGTGAATGTGATAATAACCCTGCTGCATCACGGTGTGGTCTGGAGGTCAGCAAACAGCTCGTCAGACTGCAGCTCTTCAGGCCAAGGAGGTGAAAAAAGGGCCAGATGGCCAGCTTTTGATGTTTGGTGAGCGCTGCTGCACTGAGAGATGTGTGGATATGGGAGAGGAGCCAGCAGTGATGGAACATCAGTCTGAATGATGTGAAGAAAGTGTGGAGTTATCACACAAAATCCGCTCCAAAACACAATCCAGTGAATATACAGTAGTCATCGCTGCCTCTGTCTGTGGTTAGGGATGTAACAAAAAAACAAGAAATTCAACTCTTTCACGTGTCATGTCGACTTATCACGTCGGCTATTTATTCATTTTACAATCAAACAGCTTTAGGTGACTCAGGAGACGTAAAACGATCTGATGTTTGTGTCCAAAATCATCCTGAAAGAATCAGGCAGAAAATCAGATCTGTGTCACTTCACTGTGGTGTGTTGAATGATATCTGATCAATCCACATGCAGCTGCTCATGTTTGTGTCACACTTCAAGGTGTTTCAGTCATGAAGAAAGAAATACAAATGCAAGAACTATGCCAAATTAGATTAGACTGAATGTTACAGTGTTTGATCAGATTTCCCATCAGCCCCATGTGACCGGGTCATGTGCCCTGATCACTATCAACTATTTCACCAACTCTCGTTTTGCTTTTTTGTTATTTTTAACATTTTATTTCGGGGGTCACGGTGTCTTAGTGGTTAGCACGTTCGCCTCACACCTCCAGGGTTGGGGGTTCGATTCCCGCCTCCACCTTGTGTGTGTGGAGTTTGCATGTTCTCCCCGTGTCTCGGGGGTTTCCTCCGGGTACTCCGGTTTCCTCCCCCGGTCCAAAGACATGCATGGTAGGTTGATTGGCATCTCTGGAAAATTGTCCATAGTGTGTGATTGCGTGAGTGAATGAGAGTGTGTGTGTGCCCTGCGATGGGTTGGCACTCCGTCCAGGGTGTATCCTGCCTTGATGCCTGATGACGCCTGAGATGATGCCTGAGGCTCCCCGTGACCCGAGGTAGTTCGGATAAGCGGTAGAGAGTGAGTGAGTGAGTGAGTGAGTGAGAACATGATAATAAAAATGATGTTATAGAACCAATTTATACAAAAATCTGTAATTTCTGGCTTTAAAGTCACCAGAAGGTTGTGAGCAAAAATCTCATCAAGGCCGGAAGTAACAATATACAATATTTAACCTTTTAATTGAATTTAATTGAATTACAACCATTTAATTAATACAATTAATAAATAAGGCTAAATAAATAAAATAAATAAATCTAAAAAATTTTTTAACATACATCTGATGCAAAATATATAATAAGAGCAATCAAGTCAAAAATATTTTCGATATTTTTCGATTTTCGGTGTGTTTTAAGCGCTGGGTAACCTTGCTGAATGATTTCTGTTTTGTTCACTGTAACAATAAGATATGCATTTCAAACATTTCCTCTTTTATTTCTCTCTCTCTCTCTCTCTCTCTCTCTCTCTCTCTCACACACACACAGACACACACACACATACGGAAAGTGTACACATGAAACAGAAGTACATAAAACAAAAGAAAAGGTCATTGCAGGTTGAAAGGATGGAGTTCAGTATGCTCTGCATTGACTCTGATCTAATATGCTGTTTTTTACCTGTTGAGGTACGGACAGCAGACCACACACACGTACACACACAGACACACACACACACACTATTTTCTCAACGCAATTCCCCACAAACCGTGCACCAACATTTCTGAAAAATGCCGCCTGTACCTCAGTGGCTTAGATCCGATTCTGAATTAAGTCCCATTACACCCTCAATCCACTGTCTCTCCTGGGCCATTTAGCACACGCTAATTTCATGAGGACTCTCCGGCGTAGGCGAGTGGAGATTAGCGTATCACACGCAGACATCAGCGTGACTGCAGAGGATCTGCGCAGATACGAGAAGAAAATAATTACAGGTTTTGCTCAGGGTGAAAAAAAGCAAAGACAGACAAACATTTTATCTGCAGGAGACATCTCATTTCCAACAGAGCGCCACTTTGAAACCCTGCAGGGATGAAACCGTGTCCAGAGTGGCGCCTGGGGTCTTCCTGTCTGACATTATAGTACAGTACGTTATGGCAACCGGAAAAAAAAATCATGTGATTTAGTGCAAACGTGATAAGACATTGAAAAAAACATGGATGTGCCATTTATCGTTAAAATATTAAATATGCTTAAAGCTGTGGTATGATCAGTGTTTGGTAGGTCTGGTGCTGTGATGAAGCAGAGTTAGTTTCCAAGTGGAATCTTCCTCTCACTCATTCATCTTCTACCGCTTATCCGAACTACCTCGGGTCACGGGGAGCCTGTGCCTATCTCAGGCGTCATCGGGCATCAAGGCAGGATACACCCTGGACGGAGTGCCAACCCATCACAGGGCACACACACACACACACTCTCATTCACTCACACAATCACACACTACGGACAATTTTCCAGAGATGCCAATCAACCTACCATGCATGTCTTTGGACCGGGGGAGGAAACCGGAGTACCCGGAGGAAACCCCCGAGGCATGGGGAGAACATGCAAACTCCACACACACAAGGCGGAGGCGGGAATCGAACCCCAACCCTGGAGGTGTGAGGTGAACGTGCTGTGGAATCTTCCTAAAACAGCAAATTCTGGAGTCTTTATATCTTAATGAATGTTACTGTTTTTTATATTTATCTATTTATAGATTTTTATGTATTTATAGTCCTGTTTCGTCTCAGGGGACAGCCACAAGACTAGGAGGTATCCAGCTGATCCTCAGACCTTATCTAAGTTTCACAAAACCATATTTATTTCCAGAAGTTTCAAAGGTTCTGACTTTAAAGAACTGACCCTACATTCAAGTTGAGAATAACCCGAGATAAAATACAGGTACAGGATTTGACCTCGCTTCAACGGAAAAGAGCCGAACCCCCATCTTCGGTCGCAGCACGCATTAAACAAGCCGACACAAACCGAGCTGATTGACTCCATTTCACAGAAACAGAGTGTTTCAAGAAGCTCAGCCTGGTCTCTTATTGATGCTTCGTCTCACACCAGGAGCTTGCTGTCAAAACATTCAGGACTCAGCTATCTTCTATTTATACCCCCTCTAAAGCCTTGTCCTCACACAGGGCTTGTTTACTGATAAATGTCGATCCCTGTGATGTCATTCGGGATCATTGCTTGGTTTGTATTTTGGAGGAAATGAATGTTGACTTTGAATGAGGCATGAAGCACTGCACAGTTTACCTCCTGCACCTGACGGCTATGAAGATGCTACGTGAATGCTAAAATCCGTAAACGCAAACAGTACTGTTTGTTGTTGTTGTTTTTTTTTTTAACAAACAACCAGATGAAGATGAACCGGTCACCCTTTGTTAAAAATTTCCTTTGGAGGTCATTTAACATGCACTTTTCTCTGATGTGCTTTTGTTTTGATCCTAGTTCTGTCTTCAGCCGTATTCTGTCATTGCTCTGCTACCTGACTGTGTTCAGCTGTTCTGTGTTAATACTTAATGAGTGGATCTGGGTACATCCTGCTTTTTTGTTTCTTCTTTGAAGTTTTTATCATCAATTGTTAAGGTCTAAGACTTGTTTTCCTGCATTTCCTTCTAGTTCTACCTTCTGGACTGGAACGTCTATATTTGGTTATGGGTACGGTGATGTTTACCGCCTTATTGGAGGCTGAGGCAGCTTTATGATCTCTATCACCACCAAACGGCGAGTTTTAGACTTTTTGGGCCCTGAAATGATGTGCTGTATAATGGCTGCTTTTTGAGCTAATAATAATAATAATAATAATAATAATAATAATAATAATAATAATAACTAGATTTGTAAAGATCGTCGCAACAAACTTTGATGTTAGCTTTTTACATAAGGGTCAGTGTTACTTTTGGAAGCAAGTAGACAGAAAGCTAAGGTGCCAAAACATTTGGAGGTAAGTGGAGACGAGCACGTGATGTCATCCGAATACACCTGAGGAAGTTCCCCTCATTGTTCTGAGTGTTTTGATATGTCACATGTCCATGTTGTAAAAAGTTTTTTGATTTTGCATATTTTGGGGGCGGGGCTGCGGGACAACCGAAAGGCCAGTCGGTACATCAATTTAAAAGTTTGTTCAGAGTATCACCCTAAAGGAGCTGGCCGAGGAGGAGTTACTCATGATAAATTTTTGTCTAAGCTTAAATAGGAAAACAGAATGTTGGCTTCTACAAAGCTACATAATAAGCCTCACTTTTCTGGGAAGGCTTTCCACTAGATGTTAGAGCCTGGCTCTGGGATTTGTGGTGATTCTTTCAGCTACATGAGAATCAGTGAGATCAGACAATGCTTTTGGGATGTTAAAGAGGCTTCAGTTTCAGTTCATCCTGAAGGTTTTGAGTGGGGTTGAGTCAGTGTCAGGGTTCTGTGCAGGAGACGCAAGTTCTTCCACTCTAACCTTCACCTCCACACCATGTCTCCATGAAGCTGCTTTGTGCACAGGAGTTAGGAATTGTCATGATGGAACAGGGTTTGGAAAACTTTGGAAAACTTGACAGACTTGACAATGGGCCATTTGTGATGTAAATTGTTTAAAGATACACAATATACAAGAGATACTGTATGTAAACAATGTATTGATGGTGAACCAACGAGCTGTGAGGGAAAACTGAACTACACAGAATAATAAACCATAAGGCCTGTGTTACGCTTGTGGATCCGTGTGAAGAGCAGAGAAAATGAAACCAGACTGAACTGATGTCTCTTTCTTGTTAAATCCAATAAGTGCCAGCTTTAGCTCGTTTTCCACTTTTGGCATTGTAGTTTGTCTAGCAGATCTCCAAGTCTGTCCCTGTAATGGAGCTGCTGAAAATATCCTGCGACAGAAAATGTCGTCCAATTTGTTTATCCTGATGCCATCCTGCTGACTCTGCCAAGTTTCTTCTGCCAAGCAGCATTCGTTCACCATCCAGCAGCAGCTCTGTCACTTTGAGTCTGAGGAGGAACTGGGCTAAAAATCGATCGTAATTAAAAACAGATTTGACTGTTGTCTCTGAAGTAGCAGGGCAAAAATGTGTTGGAGTGTTTTTGCAGTGCCAAAGAGGAAAAAAATGTGTTATGAAAAGACAAAAACAAGGACAAAACTCAAAGACCGCTTGACATCTGTTATGCTGAATAAAGCGCTGGGATTATGAAGCTAGAAAAGTGGCTGATTAGTTAGTTAGTTACTTAGAATGAAGTACTGTTCTAGTGACCAGTAGCTTGTGAGGTTATAACCCACTAATGACCCTTGAGCTGATCTCTTGTATGCTTATTAGGTTCTGCAGGTAGTGATGCTGTCTCAGAGCTTCTGGGTCACCGGTTCAAACCCTGACTTTCTGTTACTTTCTGTCTGGAGTTTTGCTAATGGATTGTTGATGTCCACAGAAGGAGTAAAGACACAGGCTGAGAGCATAACAAAAGATCATCCATAATGAAAATGTGGAGAGGGTCCATACCAGACTACAAGGAGAAGCAAAGAACAGACAACATAGTAAACTAAACACGAGACAAGAACTCACAAAGATCATGAGATTATACCAGAAATACACAAGCAGTAAACTAACAGAAGAGGAGAAATTTCAACCGAAACAATAACAGAAGCAGATGGAAATATGAGAAAAAGAGAGGGATTTGTGAAAGTGGGAATACTCCAGGGTCTCACGGTTTCCTCCCACCGTCCAGAACCATGCTGAAAAGTGGAATTCTGACTCTATGTGTGTGTGTGTATGTGTGTGTGAGAGAGAGACAGAGAGAGACAGAGATAGAAAAAGAGAAAGAGAGGGACTGCTTTGCCACCTTGGCTGTATTCCCACCTCCAAGGACAGGCTTCCTGTCCAGAGCGAGTGTTACGAATGTGATGGTATGCCATTTGGTATGAATGGTGTTCCGTCTGTTTCTTGTAGTCTGTCGCTCTTCATAATGGTTTATAATATCCATCACTGGGTTGCTGTGGTCATACGAAACACTTTCAATCTCGTTTTTATTCAGCAGCTGTAAGTGGTTGAAATAAGGATCTCAGACTCCCTAAGCACAGGTTCAGCTCAGAATGTTAAATGCCTTACAAGCAAGCAAGAACCTCTGATATTCCTAAGTCAATCCCAAGGTCTGAAGAGTCCTAAACTACACGATAATCCGTGTGAACCTCAGCCCTGACCGAACCTCCAATGAGCGTCGTTCTTGAAAATTGTTTGGAGACGCAAAGCGAGTCTAAATTTGGAGGAGAAATCCTGTAGTGTGCATGAGGCTTTACTGAATCCTCCGTGCTTTACACCAGCCATTGATTTCATCATGGAGGATTTTACAGTAAGCAGCTCTGAGATACTGGAGGCACTCCAGCGATCCTCCTCCATCGCTAATGTTAATATTAGTGTGCTGAGGCTTTGGCCCACTCTCTATCAAAAGCCTGAGGTGCTTCATTTTTCGATTATGTCGGAGCACAATATTAAATTCCGTCTTAAGAGCTTCTCAGGTTGTTACTCGAGTGTGTGACTGAAGTGATGGGTCATCGATGGCTTTGGCTAAAAGGGCTACTTTCAAGAGGACAACAAGTCTGTACGTCGCTCCGAGCAAAGACTCTAAATAATCATGAATCAATTTGATGAATTTCAAGTGCTTTATTTCTGACCCGTTTACTTTTCAGTGCAAATAAGAGCGAAATTACTTACATACATTTGGTTTGCTTGCTATTTGTTTTTTATTTGAAACACCCAAATCACCCAATCACAGAGAATCTTCAGTTCATCATTGATTTTTTTTGCATTTCTGCAGTTCTACGGTTTTGTCCTTTGGCTCAGTTTGCATCTTGATGCTCATTTTAGCAAATTGATTCGTTTCCTGAAGGTGAGTCGATTCAGGATCGAATTGCTTGTTCGCTCGTAGACCGTGTTGCTCATACAATGTCAATGTTGCATTCTTGGACAAAAAAAACAGCAGTAAAGATTAAATCACACCAGGGATCGATATGAACCCAAACCCTGCAGATGTGAGCGCATCCGTAGATGCTAGATGCTACAGATCTTGAGTGAGGGCTAAATGTTAACACCACTGTAACTGCATTAGCATTGCTAAAGTGGAAACACAATCTAAACTCATCTTAGTGACTGCCTTGGAAGCTGGACAGACTCCCTCACCGCTGCCACCCCACACACCCCCCACCCCCATACACCGCCCCTGGCGGCTGCATAATTGTCTTCATGCAAATGTGTGGTGCGCGAATAATGTGCTGTGGCTCTATATTGGCACTCGTTGCATTTCTTTAGGCTAGCGCTGCTCATTTACATTTCAGATCAGCTTCACTTCTCCTGAACGCACAGCGAAAACGCAGCAGTCCATTTAACTTATTTAACTTTACATTACAATAAATACACGATCCATCCCTAACTGTATGCATCAGCAGCTTCGTTTCTATAGTAACAGCACATTCACATTGAAACAAATATGACACAGAAAATGCATGATGCCATTTCTGACATGGGTTCTAACTTCAATACCTGTAAGTAACGACACTAAAGCGGGTTTAACTCGGCCGTTTGGGGGAAAAAAAATAAATAAATCAAGCCTGTTTATATCGGAGACGCAGCCATTAGACCCGTATTGTGCTGAAGTCTGTCTCCCTGTGAAGCTTAAGTATTAAAGGGAGGTTGGTTTCTTCCCATCGTTCATCCGGAGATCATATTTCTTCTTCCAATCTGTATGGAAATAAATGCTAAAGCTGGTCCCTATGAACAAGCCAGAGACTAGCGCTCGGTCCGATCTCAACTCGGCCCTAATCTTCTGCTTTAAATGACTAATTAATGCCATTTAAGGATGACAGAACGGCAAATGGTCTGTGGATTTAATGAAGAATAAACACATTTACGTTGAGCTTTAAATATGCTCTGAACACTGTCATTTAGCTAAAGGAATAGAATTAGTTCTGCTCCATTAATACTTTCTATAATCTCGTCCCCACTACAGGCGAAGAATCTCATTACTTCATATGTAAGATAGCGAGTCATAATTTTTTTAAATATCTCATTATTCTCATTATTATCTCAGGATATTACATATATCTTTATGGGCTTTTATCTGACCCTGTTCGGGTCATTCACGTCATTGTTTTCTACTCAGTACCCTATTTTGTTCCCCCTAAAAATCCTCTTTAATTATTTATTTCATTGTTTTGACCTCATACCGCTCTCTGAACTAATGTTACGGCACCGTGAGGACTTTTCAGCAGCTTATTCTCTGACGTTATGTTATTAGTCCAGCTAAATAACATGATCTGAATGTAATCTGTGTTTATTTTTCATTATTGTCCCTAATTGGAATAAATATCCTCATATTTCTGCTTATTGCACATTATTTCAAGATCTTTTTACTTAATTTATTAATTTAATTTATTACGTGGGGGCACGTTGGCTTAGTGGTTAGCACGTTCGCCTCACACCTCCAGGGTTGGGGGTTCGATTCCCGCCTCCGCCTTGTGTGTGTGGAGTTTGCATGTTCTGTCCGTGCCTTGGGGGTTTCCTCCGGGTACTCCGGTTTCCTCCCCAGTCCAAAGACATGCATGGTAGGTTGGCATCTCTGGAAAATTGTCCATAGTGTGTGATTGTGTGAGTGAATGAGAGTGTGTGTGTGCCCTGCGATGGGTTGGCACTCCGTCCAGGGTGTATCCTGCCTTGATGCCCGATGACGCCTGAGAAAGGCACAGGCTCCCCGTGACCCGAGGTAGTTCGGATAAGCGGTAGAAGATGAATGAATGAATGAATTTATTACGTTATTATCTTGTTACTTTAATATTACAGCCTTTTTTTGACTCCTAAATTTGACGTGTTGCTTCGTATCTGTACCTGTTCACAAGCAAACAAATATAATAAAACGTCTGGATTAGATCAATAGATTCTTTATTTTTATTGCACAGGATATAACAAAATTAAGTGTCAGTCCTTATGGTGCATAAAATGGTAAAAAAATAAATAAAAAAGTATACACACAACTAAAACACTATTTAAATTTAACTACAACAGCTACAAGTTTTGTGTAAATAATATTACGGTATTTATTCATTAATTACAGTCCAGAAGACAACATAGTGTTATGTTTAAACTAAGAATGAAATTTTAAGTGGAAATAATGACAGCACTACGATTTTTTTCACGACTTGATGTTCAGGGCTTCTACACGTCTTGTATCACAAAACAATTTCCTGACATTTTGCTCGCATGTTTGTTAGAAAATAAACTTTTCACACACACACTGCATTATACCAGCTTTACCTCCTCTTTCTGTTTCTGTCTCCACGACCCTTGAGTCTCATTCATCCACCTTATTACACAGTGAGCCAAACCCTGGGGTAACCTGCCTCCTGCCTTCATTTGTATGGTGTCACTTTCGGTTAAGACCGCGTCACACACAGCGACGTACCTGCACGCTCGAACGGTTCATTAAAACCGCCGTCACATTGGCTTCATGAAAAGTAAAAAAAAGGGGTGGGATTGCAGACAGCTGGCCGGTTAGCGATGCCAGCGATGCCAGTGATGCCCTCTGGCATTTTCATTCTCATTTCTACACACAGATCGTAAGTGACGACTTGGATAAAGCGCTTTCCGAGACTCCTGCCTTCATGTTCTCAAAGCAAGCCGTTATAGGAAGAGAAATTCATCGCTAGTCTTGAAATTGTTAATAGAATTGAAAGGTTTTGTGTCATGTCAGACTACAACAAAGACTCTTTCTCTTTCCATAAATAAAAAAGGAAAATAAACACATGAAGATCTTCAGGATGGAGGAGAATCTGTTTTCTAACTTACTAAATTTCTAACTAAATTTATGGGAATGGAAGCGCGACATGATGAAGGTTGATGAATAAACTGAAATGATGGAGATTGTCGACATCGCAGGAAGGTTCTGGATTCTTAGATTTGACAAATGATCAAAAATCCAATGATGTTTGCCGATTTCTCAAATTGTCAGAATTAGATTTCACTGCTAAATTTATTTAACCTGAAAATTGTTGATCTTGTCTCACCTCAACACCCAGGTTTATTAACATTAGTGTTACCTGGGGATGTAAAAGTAGCGACGTTTTGGCTAATCAAGATTAAATGTAGATTCTTTATAGATAGATAAATACTTAATACGTCTTAATATGAATCATTTTGGTGCTGCTTGTTAGCTAATATTTAATAATCCAGTTGTAGCACATTTTCTGAACTTATAGCTAACTTGCAGGAGTTTAATATAAATGTATTAGCTATTTTTTACTACTTTTTTTTTTGGTGAATTACCGGTCAGATGCAATTGCAGTGAAACGTACTGAATATTCTGTCTATCGTACGTGAGAAAAGTGCAAATGTACGTAGAGAAGTAATAAAACGTTTTCTATCCGGATGACAGAAATTCAGTCGAATGAACGTTAGAAACGTTTAAACGCTGCTCTGATGGAAACCTGAAGCCTGGATCATCCTGGAGACTTTCTCAATCTACTGATTGATCCCCATTGCTTCTGAACCAGAAGTGTGTGTTTTTTTCCCTGTTCATTCTCTCTTTAATTTAGCTAATGATTCAGTCAAAGGAGAGTCTTTTACACCTCTGAATTAGCGAATTGAAATTCAGAGAAGGCTTTGATTAAGCGAAACAATGAGATTTAATTAAAAATGTCTTTCTTCATGTTAAAATAGAATGTCTTTAAAAGGCTAAAACAGACAGTGTTTCTGTGTTCATTAGAAGCTGCCAGGTATCTCGCTGAGCACAAAAAAGGAAAGAAAAAAGTTTTGAAGTGTTTTCAGTGAACAGCAGCGAAGCATAAATGTACAACTAAAACTACATTTTCTAAAAAGGTCTAAAAGTTTTGGGTTCTTTAGTTAAAGTGTGAAGAGAATGTTTGCAGTTAGCACTAGCATTTATTCCAACCCACTTCGTGTCACACTGTTGAATCAGTGACTTTTATAATAACGGCTAATGCACGATGCTTGCTAGCAAACCCAGGTGTTTAGCGTCAAGAGGAAGTATTAAAGTTAATACCTAGCTAAGTTTCTACAGATTTCTCTCGGAAAAAAAAAAAAATAATAAAATGAAAACAGAGAAACTTTGAGAACTTTTTAAACCTTTAGCTTTGATAAAAACATCTAATGATGTCACACGATTAGGTTTATAATCTAGAATCAAATTAAATATTCTCTGAGATGATCCAGATGTTTTGATTAATTTTGTCTAAAAGCAGCTGCTACACGATAATAGAAATGAACTTATATGTAAGTTATATTATATGTATATATCGTCGCTGTCGGGCGGAAACCTCGTATGTCCAAATTTGGTCAATTTCATATTTTTTCACATATCGATGCTATTGGTCAGTCCCCACGTGGGTCTGTTATTTTTACAAGTTATTAACCAATCTAAAGTCTTGAAAATAGCTTGAGCGCAAATCTCATAACTCCATTGGACACTTCAACTGTCCACCTCTTCCTCACTCCGTGGGAGAGCTTCACGGCATATTTCTCCTCAAGAAGAGTCGCAACGAATCAACACGTCTTCTGAGGTAAATGTCTTCAAAACACTGGGCTCAAAGAAAAAAAAATCTTGACCCCCGCTAGTTCTGGTGCTCGTCTGAGGACAGGAATTTAGCGCAAGACAATCCGCTGCAACGCGGACTAAACCCTGTGTACTGCAGATAAGGTACGGCGTTTTTTTAATGTCCTGAAAAATAACGGTTTTGGAGATACGAGGATTTCGTCTGACAGCGACGATTTGTATTTACAGTATTTATATGTATAGTTATATTATAATTATACGTAACAAAACATATAAAAATAAAGTATGACCCTGTCATGTTTTTAATAAATAACTAAATGTTCAATAATGTTGATTTTTTTGTTTTTGTTTTCCTATAACATAATTAATAACAGGAAACTAATTAATTCGTGGTTGATTAAACATAACTATAAATGGATAAAAAAGTTTAACATGTCATACTTTAATACATCTTTTGGTAATTTATTGACAGATGTTTGGTAAATAAGGTAGATTTGTAAGGTAATAAAGACTCCACACGATGGCTGATTTAACCCCCCCCCCCCCACCACCACCACCACCACCACCACCATGACATGCAGTGAATTATTCTGTGCTGTTTTATAAGACTAACCATCTGAGACCGTGGTGTCCAGGTTCCACCGGTTCTTCCGCAGCACAAGTCTTATCTAAGCTCTGTTCCTCGACACCTCTTTAGCCGTCGTCCTTGTTTGGAGACGTTTCCTCCAGGATAAAGTGAAGTTTTAGACAGCTGAGCCTTGGCTAAAAAAAAAGTGTAATTTCTCATGCTGAGAAAGGAAAAAAAAAACTAACCATCTAGAAGAATTTCTCCATGCCGACGTATCGTGTCTCTGATTTATATAGATTTCCTTCCCTGCATAACAATAACAAATGGTGGCAATCGAAGCAAGAGCTTCCAGAGATTTATTCCGGGCTGAAGTGCAAGCCTGAAAGAACAGGCCATGTTTTGTTATCTCTCTCTGATAAACGAAAATGCGTGCATTCAATAAAGATGACAAGCAATTTTAAATTCCTTGTTGTTTTTAGTCTCGGGAGATATCTTTCACCGGAAAATCAAATGTGTGCGATTCTCTTACGGCTTCCCTTCGTGTGTTACTGACAATCCTGACTGAAACGGTGCGAGATTCTCTGAACAGACCTGAATTTTTCACCTCGGCTGGCTGCGGAGGAAGAAGGTCATTTGTCCGGGCAGCGAAGCGAGAGATAACACGCAGCATTACATGGTAGGCTAATTACATTTCCACAGCAGAACGACAGCTGTCTGTTCATCGCCTGGACTCGACATACAGGCAAAAATGTTTTTGCAGAAATGATACGGTTCGAAAAGTTTAAAACAAAATATTGGCTAATTCGATTTCATCAGTGGATTGAGGTGGAATTCCTGATAATATAAGAGCAGATAAAGTCTCAGGTGAGAGTCAGACCCGTGCTGCATACACACCTGTCATCACTCAGAGTGCTACTGGAAGAAATTTACTCATTTCCTGGCTGTCGGTCCGATGAATAAATCGGTGTGATTCGTGAAGGTTTCATACCTTCAGTGAGAGGAGACCAACTCTGTGAGGATCCTGAAGCATCTAGAGATGTTCCGGCTCCAGTTGTGTTCTGCTTCATGAAGATTTCAGACCTTTAGTGAGAAGATGCCAACGTTCTCATCAATACACAAATGTCAGACTGTATCTCACTGTAGAAAAGACATTATTCATAAAAACGCTCTCTGGTGTTTATAACAGTTTATAATCACACCCTTCAGTGTCACCCAAATGAGGATGAGGTTCACTTTTGGGTCTGGTTCCTCTCAAGGTTTCTTCTTCTTCCATCTAAGGGAGTTTTTCCTCACCACATTCACCACAGTCACCTCAGGCTTGTTCATTAGGGATAAATACAAACATATTTAAATATAATTTACATATTTAAATACCTCTTTGTTTCTATTCCTGTGAGGGATGCTGCTCCACTTCCTGTTTCCCACGGAGGACGCCGCCTCACTTTTTCCTTCGGACGATGTTACCTGCCTGGTCTGCTTCTTCAGTTTCTCCAGTGCTCCATGATGTTGTCTAATATTAATCTTGAACATTTTGCACTATATTTTACTGATTTAAGAAAATTTCTATTGTTAAAAGTGCTATATAGACAAAATAAAAAAAAGATTGATCAAGATTACTTAAACTTTTTCAGTTCACGTGATCCACACAGAAGCTGAAAGAAGCAGGTACATTTCATTTCTAGGTGCAGCGCCGTACAAATAGCGTCTAACAGACGAGCGCTGGGAATCGGTGACATTTAGTCCAACTATAGACTCAAAATAAATGCGCTGTATCCAGCACAGAGCAGAGAATCGCTCTAAAAGCAGACGAGCTAATATTAGCGCTGCGCTAGTCTGCTGGAAACAGTGCTCGCACTCATTTGCCTAATCAGCCATCTTCACTTCTGACCTTTAGAAGGCTTTTCCGGCCGCAGTGTGTATGTTATTGGACCGAGACGTGCGTTCCTTCGTATCATTTATAATTAGCTGTCATGCTAAAGCATGTAGTGGCATACAGGAAGTACTTTTCTGTAGTAACGCTAATAAGAGGTGAGAGTGAGGATGTGACAAAACAAAAGGAGAATAAAAATAATCCAGACGGTAGAAATAAAGTAAAATGTAACTAGATTTGTAAAGTTCATCGTGACAAACTTTGATGTTGGCTTGTCAAAGCAAGTATTCCCAAAGGCCGGTATGCTAGGGTGCCATTATTTTTGGAGGCCGAATACCTGTGAGGCAATTCCTCTCATTGTGCCGAGTGTTTTGATATATCACATGTCCATTTTGTGGTAATTTTTTATTTTGGGGGGCGGGGCTGGATTTGAGAGCATTTCTACAGCTGAGATGATTAGCTTGGGAAATTTCTCTGTTGCTAAGCGCTAACACTTGTTACACCATGTTACTGTTACTGTGGAAACAATACCTTATTAATATAACCCTGGCGTATACAATTTTTGCATCCTAACATACATCCAACGAATTTTAGTCTTAAAACGAAGTCTAATTCCGTGGGTATGATCACGTTAGCATCATCTAACGTCGACTAAACGTGTTAGCAATCAGTTTCCAAAAAAGTCCTAACAGTCGAGCGCTGATGGATCTCGCTTCATTTACTCTGTGCCGATCCTCCCGGCCTTCACGTGGCTTTAGAACAAAGACGTCTCCTAGTTGGAAAAAAAAATCGCAGCTCTTTTGTGGAACACGGAGTTCATTAATACTCTATGTTAATTGAATTGTATACATTATTCAGAAGATTTTATTGTCCTCACCGTCTCCAGGACACGAGACATTAAACATGACTGGAGGCTTTTAGAAAACTACTCTTACATATTTACAGTCACCTGAGCTTTCTGTTAAAAATCTAACATGAGATTGTGTGTGTGTGTGTGTGTGTGTGTGTGTGTGTGTGTGTGTGTGTGTGTGTGTGTGATATAATAATTTCTAGCAAGTATTGAGTCAGAGACAGAGAGAGAGAGCATGAGTGAGAGACAGAGAGAGAGAGAGAGAGAGAGAGAGAGAGAGAGAGCAAGCATGAGTGAGAGACAGAGAGAGACAGAGAGAGAGAGACAGAGAGAGAGAGAGAGAGAGAGGGAGAGGGAGAGACAGAGAGAGAGAGAGAGAGAGCATGAGTGAGAGAGACAGAGAGAGAGAGAGAGACAGAGAGAGAGAGAGAGAGAGAGAGAGAGAGAGCATGAGTGAGCGAGACAGAGAGAGAGAGAGAGAGACAGAGAGAGAGACTTGACATTTAAGTCTTTAAGTCTTGACATAAACTTGTGTCCTTGTGTGTCTCAGATGTTCCTTCATGTTAAACTGAACTCTAAGCTGTTGTACAGTGTGACGTGTCGTTCATTAATAAATAAAACCTTTATGGTTGCCAGTTTGCAGTAAACACAATCCCCCCCACGGCTTGACTTCCGTCCGTGTCTCACGTGTCCCACACCTCACAGTCTGCTGGGTTTCATTCAGTACATTTCTCTTTAACCAAACAGAAATCAAGACAATTCTGTTCCGATTCGTCCTAATTTATTAAAACAAATTTCTTTTATCTGGTCATTAAACCTCCGTCACATCGCGGCTAGTTTTCTGTCTTTTCATGTTTTTATGCAAATAAGCACGAAGCCTCCCACACTGCTCTGTAACCACCGCTGAGTCACTTGGCTCAGGTATTTGTACTACTGACTGACTAAACACACACAAACACAACACAAACACAACACAAACACAACACAAACACAAACAAACACAAACACAACACACAAACACAACACAACACAACACACCACAACACAAACACAACACAAACAAACACAACACACCACACAGCACACAATCACAACACACAAACACAAACACAACACAAACACAACACACAGCACACAATCACAACACACAAACACAACACACCATGCAAACACAACACAAACACAACACAACACACCACGCAAACACAACACAACACACACCACACAGCACACAAACACAACACACCACACAGCACACAATCACAAACACAACACAAACACAACACACAAACACAAACACAACACACCACACACAGCACACAAACACAACACACAAACACAACACACCATGCAAACACAACACAAACACAACACAACACACCACGCAAACACAACACAACACACACCACACACCACACAAACACAACACACCACACACAGCACACAATCACAACACACAAACACAACACACCATGCAAACACAACACAACACAAACACAACACACCACGCACACACAATACACCACACACAGCACACAAACACAACAAACAAACACAACACACCACACAACACACCACACAAACACAAAACAAACACAACACACCACACAAATACAACAAAAAACATCACATAAACACAACTCATACACACTTCATTATGCATGCAGACAAAATTCCCCTGCTATCAGGAGCAAAACTGCTTATGCTGCCTTTCCTCCACCATTTAATTGATTTGTGCTGGTTTAATTACATCCGCTGACATCCATTGATCAGAATAAAATGTTCCTCACGCTGATCTGGACAATATTTAATACACGGCTGCACATGGGATCGAGAGCAGAACGTGTGGAAACTGTCACTGTGCTTCATCAGGGAGCGACGGCCGCTTTAGACCCACAATACAGAACGTTCACTTCTTCTGCTGCAAAACAGCTCATTAAGACCACACAGACTTTAAGGGTTCCTCAGAGAGCACGGAGAAGGAAGTTCTTCCAGAATCTGGGAATACGAGTTCCCTCATGGGAATAAACACTGCGTTTTTTTCTTAACTGTGTTGTCTATATAAAGCTGAGGGCAAAAGTTTGCACCCCCTAGAATAAAAAAACTCTTAAAAAAATAAAATTCTATCTATACAAAAGGTAGATGTAGGTGTTTTCTCCTAAAGTAAAAAAAAAACAACACAATCAATTAAAAAAAAAAAACATTTCATGACTTTTGTTGACTTTTTAAATTTTATTTATTTATTTATTTATTTATTTGAACTATCACTATGAACTTAACACTCACTCACTCACTCACTCATTTTCTACCGCTTATCCGAACTACCTCGAGTCACGGGGAGCCTGTGCCTATCTCAGGCGTCATCGGGCATCAAGGCAGGATACACCCTGGACGGAGTGCCAACCCATCACAGGGCACACACACACACACTCTCATTCACTCACACAATCACACACTACAGACAATTTTCCAGAGATGCCAATCAACCTACCATGCATGTCTTTGGACCGGGGGAGGAAACCGGAGTACCCGGAGGAAACCCCCGAGGCACAGGGAGAACATGCAAACTCCACACACACAAGGCGGAGGCGGGAATCGAACCCCCGACCCTGGAGGTGTGAGGCGAACGTCAGTATACATTTTTTTAACCTCTAACTAGGATCGAGGGCATCAGAGGTTTCCTACTTCGTTTGGATCTAACGTTATTCCTGAGACAAACTGGTATAAGAATCTGTTAAAAATAAAACAGCTTTCCAATAATAGTCATTATTTTAACAGAATATTGTAGTAAACATTTTCACAGTCTGCGAAGTAAAGAGTTGGTGCTTGCGACGCGTCCGATCCGCCCTGTGGCTCGGTGTAACAATCACAACACACTTTTATTAAAATTCTAATTAGTTCTATTAAAGTGAGTCAATGTTAATCCTGTCCTAATCAAAGACTTCCCTCGTAGGCTAATATCCGTCTTTATAAAGGCTAACGCTCACTACTGAGACCTTCTCCAAAAGCCTTCAGCAAACAGGGGAACGAAACACAATCATCTCCATCACATGACCGGGAGAAGAGCGTTACAGTAAAGCAGAGGCTTCTTCAGCTCATCATCTCTTCATCTCAGGATGTAGGACACGGGAGCCGCCGTGGAGCCGTCACACGTCAGCATCTCGCTCCGCTGGGTCTGTACTAATAACAAGCAGAGGAACATTTCAGACATTTAACTGTAAGGGAGCTTTAATTCAACAGTTCATCCGAGTTCACTTCACTTCCTAATGCCACTGTTTCATTAGTATTTAATTAAAACAACGTCTACGTATTTTATTTCATTAATCCTGAACCTTCTGTACTATAAACTATTCTAATGTTCTGTAAAGCTGCTTTGAGAGAACGTCCAGTGTTAAAAGCGCTATACGATTAAAAATGAATTGAATTAAATATTCAGTAAATAGTAAATAGATAAATAAATCGATGGATTAATATTATCTTTATTTAAATATCATGCTTTTTTGTATTTACTCTATTTGAATTTATATACTATTTATACAGAGGTTATATTTCCCTCAAAGACACAAAATTTCTTCTCATTTAATTCTATTACTACGTTTTTACATTAGAGGTCACATTATTAGATTTATTATTGGTCTTGATTTCCTCTTTGTTTTTTCTTGTAGTCTTCTAAACCATCATCCTGATGAATCTACTTTTTTATCTTAGAAACTAAATGTTGTGCATCCTTTTTATTTATTTATTAATTTTTTATTTATTTATTTATTTATTTATTTATCTTTTTTCTGACCACCTTTCAAAATAAAACTAATATTGATTTTTGATGAATTTTCATGTCATTAGTATTGAAATATGAACAGTGAACAATATGAACAGTGAACAATATGAACAGTGAACAATATGAACAGTGAACAATATGAACAGTGAACAATATGAACAGAGAACAATATGAACAGAGAACAATATGAACAGTGAACAATATGAACAGAGAACAATATGAACAGTGAACAATATGAACAGTGAACAATATGAACAGAGAACAATATGAACAGTGAACAATATGAACAGTGAACAATATGAACAGTGAACAATATGAACAGTGAACAATATGAACAGTGAACAATATGAACAGTGAACAATATGAACAGTGCTTGGACACAAATCACTGGTCGCTCCTATTCTTCTTCTTCTTCTTCTTCTTCTTCTTCTTCTTCTTCTTCTTCTTCTTTTGCTTCTCTTGTAGTGAAATATGTGTATAATTAACTGTATTTTCCTATTTTAATGCTTCTGTGCTTTGGTTTGCTGACTAAAGTTTAGAGTTTAGAGAAACAGTTTATCTTGTGTTTATCTCTTAAAAGACGAAACCCATCAGATGGTTAACAGTTAAACTGTAGCTACCGGCTGGAGAGAAATGATACAGGTTTGTGTAGCCTTCCTCTCTCTCTCTCTCTCTCTCTCTCTCTCTCTCTCTCTCTCTCTCTCTCTCTCTCTCTCTCTCTCTGTCTCTCTGTTCTTTGTCTCTCTCTCTCTCTCTCTCTCTCTCTCTCTCTCTGTCTCTCTGTTCTTTGTCTCTCTCTCTCTCTCTCTCTCTCTCTCTCTCTGTTCTCTCTCTCTCTCTGTTCTCTCTCTCTCTCTCTCTCTCTCTCTCTCTCTCTCTCTCTCTCTCTCTCTCTCTCTCTGTTCTCTGTCTCTCTCTGTTCTCTGTCTCTCTCTCTCTCTCTCTCTCTCTCTCTCTCTCTCTCTCTCTCTCTCTCTCTCTCTCTCTCTCTCTGTTTTCTGTCTCTCTGTCTCTCTCTCTGCTCTCTGTCTCTCTCTGTTCTCTCTCTCTCTCTCTCTCTCTCTCTCTCTCTGTTCTCTGTCTCTCTCTGTTTTCTCTCTCTCTCTCTCTCTCTCTCTCTCTCTCTCTCTCTGTTCTCTGTCTCTCCCTGTTCTCTCTCTCTCTCTGTTCTCTGTCTCTCTGTCTCTCTGTTCTCTGTCTCTCTGTTCTCTCTCTCTCTCTCTCTCTCTCTCTCTCTCTCTCTCTCTCTCTCTCTCTCTGTTCTCTCTCTCTTTCTCTCTCTCTGTTCTCTGTCTCTCTCTGTCCTGTCTCTCTCTGTTCTCTGTCTCTCTCTGTTCTGTCTCTCTCTGTTCTGTCTCTCTCTGTTCTCTGTCTCTCTCTCTCTGTTCTCTGTCTCTCTCTCTCTCTCTCTCTCTCTCTCTCTCTCTCTCTCTCTCTCTCTCTCTCTCTCTGTGTCTCTTCAAGGTGACTGATTAAGATTTGGGGATTGAACTCATCCCAAAATCTCTCTCTTAATCACACACACACACACACACACACACACACACACACACACACACACACACACACACACACACACACACACACACACACACACACACTGCCACGTCCCTCCTCATGCTACTCATATACATGTCAACACTTAGTAATGAATGTACACACTCACTAGAAAGCAAACACACCTCCACAGCCTTCAGTGCTCTGAACAGCACACACTCTCAGCCTCCAACATCAACACCAACCAACGCTTCAGAAGGACAATACACCTCGTCTTTTACCGGCTCAAGGACACACACTATCAGCGTTGAGCTCAGACACATCACAGCAAATCTAACAGTGCAGCTGGCATCGCACGTCCGTAACATCTCACGCTCACACACTCATCAGGCAGAGCATCAATCACAGACATCTGAATAGAGAGAGATTTTATTTCAGTCGTTTGTCCAGCAGTCAGAAATCAGCTCTGATAGTAATGCAGCTGTAGATCATACTGTAATTATACAATAACACACTCATTCTAACACATTTCTATAGTAACAGCTCATTTTATTTACGTATGGAAGGAGTCTCCAGCGTCAGAGCTCCAGCGTCAGAGCTCAGAAGTAAAACTCGAACTTTTGCTGATGTGTTTTTTTTTTTATACTTTCAGAGAAACTACTGTTTGTAGCTGCTATAACATGAATGAATTAAATGCAAATATTCATTCATTCATTCATTTCATTCATTTTCTACCGCTTATCCGAACTACCTCGGGTCACGGGGAGCCTGTGCCTATCTCAGGCGTCATCGGGCATCAAGGCAGGATACACCCTGGACGGAGTGCCAACCCATCGCAGGGCACACACACACACTCTCATTCACTCACGCACTACGGACAATTTTTCCAGAGATGCCAATCAACCTACCATGCATGTCTTTGGACCGGGGGAGGAAACCGGAGTACCCGGAGGAAACCCCCGAGGCACGGGGAGAACATGCAAACTCCACACACACAAGGTGGAGGCGGGAATCGAACCCCGACCCTGGAGGTGTGAGGCGAACGTGATAACCACTAAGCCACCGTGCCCCCCTAAATGCAAATATCCCTGGATAAAATGTATGTTTGTTGTTAAAATGTGACCAGTTCAAGACCAGAACAGGACCAGAACAGGAACAGTCCAAGACCAGAACAGGACCAGAACATGACTATAACAGGTCCAGTCCAAGACCAACAGAGATTGAGCCCAGATTACATCCTAAATGGTTCAACTACATCAGCATTTTGAATGAGAATCTCCAAGAGCAAAAGCAAAAGTCACTAAATCCAGGAAACATCTCAAGATCAGAATTGATTTAATCATATATATATATTTATGTGTGAAAGCTTCAATTTACTTTAATAATTATGGGACGTTTTCCTCAACACTGTGTGTTAAATTGCAGTTTTCAGCAGCAGCTCTCAGGGGAAAAGCACGGTCACCATTTTCTTTCTTCTAGACTTTTGCGTTAAGAAAATGATCAGCGCCCGATCGGGAGCCTTGTGGGTAAACTTTTCAGTGGTGAGGATATAGATTTATACTGATGCTGGTTTGGCTCCGGCGCTGTCGACGTACCTGATTGACAATTCATTTTTTTCATGACCGGTGGTTGAGATTCTTTGCGAGTGAGCTGAGGCTTGTATGCGCTGGGAAGGTTCCCAATTCGACAAGACGCGTCATTTGATTCAAAAGAGTCAGTGGCTCTGAAAAACTCAATTTTCCTAATCGCTGGTGCAGTTTCAACACGGCTGGCTGCAATCCCTCTACATCACAAAACCCCATTGAGCCTCGGCCAAGCTGCCGACGGGGAAAAAAATCCTTCAGCGAGTAAAACCTCCCACCTCTTTAGGAAAAACTGAGCACTCGGTCTGATTTGATTCGCATTTATTGGTGCAAATGTGTGTGTTTTCATAGCGTCTGATCTATAAAAGTCAGGCTCGAGAGGTTTAATGACAGCACCAGAGTTTAATGAGCTGCTAGCCTGAGAGCAAACACTGTTCACTCTTAGAAGCCACACTGTTTAGTTTCACGCCTTTGATTATTCACTAAATTTCCCACTAATTCCATTCAAAGGAAAAAAAATAAAAAAGTCGGCCATAAAGCACCGCTGCAGCTCTGCATATCGTTCTTCTTTACCGACGCTCGTAAAGCGGTATTGAAGAATGATTCTGTTTTAGTGTCGGCTCAGACACGTTTACTTTCACGAATGAAACGTGGAGCTTTTCTGTGTGTAAGACATAAAATTAGCCTTTTAAATGTGTCACATGACCAGGATAACAACGTCCTTGCTGATTATTAACTGTTTAACCGCCCACGTCGTCGACCCACCGGTTTGTGTTTGCGAGACGGCGGAATCTATTATATGGATCGCATTCACGCGTCACAGCCGAGAGCGCAGGCCGTCGGCGCTTCCTGCTAGATTGTGCACTTTAATTCCAGCACCAGGAAACTGCAAGTGAAAATAAATAAATAAAACAAAAGAAAATCGATATTCCATAATGAGTCCGTGTCTTTAAAACTGCATCAGTTCTGTTTACTTCTTCTTCACTCTGGTGCACATTTATAAAGAATCGACTATAAGGATATGAGGACGAATCCCAGGACCGACAGCACTGAGCATTTGTTATCTCTAAGCTTGGATTGTTTTCTGTCTCACATGGAAGAATCTCCAGATTACAGCCTGAAAATTGTGAATATGTTCACAATGTCATAAGGTTCTGATTTCAGATCCCACGATTACTGAGAAGTTCTATTTGTTCCTTGTATATAAAAAAATAATAATAATAAGAAACAAGACTGAATGATCATTTTGTTGTGTGCATCTTGATGACAAAATCATCTGGTAGGTTGTGGGTTCAAATCCCATGACTGTCAGATAAAAGCCCATGCTTTAATATCTTCCAAAGTCTCGGTGTAAACATTTATCAGCATATGGGGAGGTGGTAGCTCTGAGATTATGGTGTTGGCCTACAGATTGGTAGGTTATGAGGTCTAATCCCAAGTTCACGAATCTGCGACTGTTGGGCCCCTGAGCAAGGCCCTTAAGTTGTATGAAGATAAAAACTTATGTCACTCTGGATAAAGGCATCGACTGTACCAAATGCTGTGAATTTAAATGCACCATATGGTTGTGAGTTTAAATCCCAGGACTGACAAACACGCCCTCGTTATATCGTGTATAAGTGTATGACACACACACACACACACACACACACGCACACACACACACACACACACACACACAGACACACAGTGTTTGTTCAGGAGTCATGGCTCACTGTTTTCTTTTGTCCTGCATATATAAACATGTGCACATGCAGGATATAAGCTCTGTGCTCTGTGCTGAGTGACAGCACTTAGCCACGCCCTCCACCGTATGCATTAGCAGAAAATGCCAGACGTGGCCTCGGGTTTGTGTCGCGAGTTAAGGCTCCTACCGCTCGTGGTCACAGCATTAACAAGATAGAGAAAAAAATATCCACAAATACACAGAGACCATTTGGGTAATGGCGGGAAAATGGCCTCGGCACGTCTCGTCTCGTCCACATCTCCAAATGGCTCCGGAGTATCTGTGCTGTTCTGCGGCCAACCGCATTTACAAAATTGCTCTCTCTCTTTTTTTTTTTTTCAAAAAAATGTGATGCACAGACACAATGTTAATGCATGCTGACGATGATCTCATGACACAGTGTTGAGAAGAAAAAAGCTCATTAAATTCTAGTCACGTCCTAAAAACTTTAATAGCTCGTCATTAACGCGGGCGCTTGCGGACGTCGGCGCCGTGATTTTTACGACCGTTTCACTGCGATCGGAATAATCCGAGACGTTCATCAGCGTGTGATTTCCATCAGAGATCTGAAAAAACATGATGTCATGAAGAGCTAGTTATGAACATCAACAGTAAGATAATATTCATTCATCTTAATCAGTAAACCATCCGCAATTAACTCTGTCCGTCCTTTATGAAATTTTAACGATCTGAGGTCCGTCGTGCTCCAGGAAAAGTCGCAACATTAAATCGTGATTAACGCGACCAATTAAAAAGGAGGATAATCACTAAATGTCCAGAATCAGTTTTCATGTCTGTACTGTATCTGTGCTTCATGCAAAAAACTTTTACTTATTTGTTTGTTTGTTTGTTTGTTTGTTTATTCATTTCAACCTTTTTTATTTGTTTATTTTAACGCTACTTAATAGTTTCATTTATTGCAAACGGACGAATAAAAAGGTTCATTTTTTAATAATACAAAACAACATAAATAATGTGCAATTCTAGAGGAAATGAACCTTCAGGACACGATGCTAGAGGAAAATAATCACACCTCTTCATCACTGTGTTTATTCCTTACACTTAAAAATAATAAAGACCGTCTTATGAATGCATTATGACATGATATGAAGGTGTTCGTAGGTGAAGAGAAAGAGAAAACCGACAGCTGCTGCTTTCTTTCTGTCAGGGTTGCCAGATTGTCTTTTGCTTTCTACTCAAGAAAATTAAATAATGAACGGATGAACGAACAGACAGAATTCCCAGTAGGTTCACTCAGGAGGCACTGAAACACGCTCGGCTATCGGCAGGAAAGGATGGAGAGAATTAACAACTAATGTTTAAACAAATAAACTGTGAAAATATCAAGAGGAGGGGGGGCACGGTGGCTTAGTGGTTAGCACGTTCGCCTCACACCTCCAGGGTTGGGGGTTCGATTCCCGCCTCCACCTTGTGTGTGTGGAGTTTGCATGTTCTCCCCGTGCCTCGGGGAGAACATGCAAACCCTCGGGGGTTTCCTCCGGGTACTCCGGTTTCCTCCCCCGGTCCAAAGACATGCATGGTAGGTTGATTGGCATTTCTGGAAAATTGTCCGTAGTGTGTGATTGCGTGAGTGAATAAGAGTGTGTGTGTGTGCCCTGTGATGGGTTGGCACTCCGTCCAGGGTGTATCCTGCCTTGATGCCCGATGACGCCTGAGATAGGCACAGGCTCCCCGTGACCCGAGGTAGTTCGGATAAGCGGTAGAAGATGAATGAGTGAGTGAGAGTGAGAATATCATGAGGAAGAAATACGGCTTAAACATAAACACGAGGATTTCATCATCACCTCATTGCTGCTCTTTATACCAGCGAAACGTAAACAGAGC
The DNA here is from genome assembly GCF_030014155.1 of Tachysurus vachellii. Taxonomy (NCBI): domain Eukaryota; kingdom Metazoa; phylum Chordata; class Actinopteri; order Siluriformes; family Bagridae; genus Tachysurus; species Tachysurus vachellii. Next base: position 24,473,731 of record NC_083472.1, read on the forward strand.
TAAACAACACTCTCCATGACGACTAATCCAGATCAATTACACGTTTCTGTGTTTGTATCTCTATCAGTATCCATGAGAATCAAAATAAGATGCCGACATTGAAATTAATCGATCTGGTCTGAGCTCTACACAGGATCCTACAGGAAATCCAGTTGTCCATGGCAACGTGGCGTGTGTTTCTATCCATACTGATAGCGGCGATATTGCGTAACGGTCCTAAAGTGACGGGGAAGAGAGAGAAGGACGAATTTAGAAGGACAGATCGAGGTTTTTTCTTTGTTTCCCTGATGTGTGGGAGAAGAAGATCATCTGCGTCATTCATTCTCTCTCTCTCTCTCTCTCTCTCTCTCTCTCTCTCTCTCTCCCCCCAATGTCAGAATGTCAGGCATGCTGGTTATGTCTCTCTCCATCTCTCCGAGGTGTGTGTAGGAGTCGGACCCTGTGGTTTGGGTCATCTGCAGCGCTGCTGAGTCACACGCTCTCTCTGGCACGCTGAGCGGAGGCCTGCACGACCCGTACGACCTTCACGACCTCGCCAGGCTCCGGCTGACATCATCGTCATGATCCTGTACACGCCGAAGGTTAATGCTCTGAAATATGGACGCTTTAATAAACATAATGCCAGCGATCAGCCGACTTCACGCTCCGCATGTAAAGCTAATATGAGGGCAAAGCGTCTTCGAAACAAAAACAATAAAAGACGATCACTGATTTCAAAACAAAACAATAACGTTATGGTGTGTGTTTGGCGTCGGAGGTTCGATACGAACGATCGTAGTGATGGAAGTCTTTTATTTAGCATCATAGAAACTGTAATTCATTATAAACAAGCCACATGTCAGCCTCTAAAAAACAAGTGACTCTAAAGTTAACAGGAACAAAATAAATAAGAAATGTAATTAGTTTGTAGAAAAACGTTTGTGTTAACGGAAGCAGACGTTGACTCTCTAATGTGAATCTCGATTCATCTGAATCACACTGTACAACATCTGATGATTAACTGTGATTTTATTCACTGTAGAAAAAGTAATGGCACCCTTATAAAAGAGGAGGAGTTAGTCTGTGTCTATGGTGGCTGATGAGCTGCAGTGGCTGATCTATCTATCTATCTATCTATCTATCTATCTATCTATCTATCTATCTATCTGTCTATCTGTCTGTCTGTCTGTCTGTCTGTCTGTCTGTCTGTCTGTCTGTCTGTCTGTCTATCTATCTATCTATCTATCTCTCTCTCTCTCTCTCTCTGTCTGTCTGTCTGTCTGTCTGTCTGTCTGTCTGTCTGTCTATCTATCTATCTATCTATCTATCTATCTATCTCTCTCTCTCTCTCTCTCTCTCTCTCTCTCTCTCTCTCTGTCTGTCTGTCTGTCTGTCTGTCTGTCTGTCTATCTATCTATCTATCTATCTATCTATCTATCTCTCTCTCTCTCTCTCTCTATCTATCTCTCTCTGTCTGTCTGTCTGTCTGTCTATCTATCTATCTATCTATCTATCTATCTATCTATCTATCTATCTCTCTCTCTCTCTCTCTATCTATCTATCTATCTATCTATCTATCTATCTATCTATCTATCTATCTATCTGTCTATCTCTCTCTCTCTCTCTCTCTCTCTCTCTCTCTCTATCTCTATCTATCTATCTATCTATCTATCTATCTATCTATTTATCTATCTATCATGACTAAGTTCCAGCTTCAGTTCTGACTGTAACAAAAACGTAAGATTTCTGTAACCTAAATGTCAGTCTCCTTACAGCAAACGTCCTACAAGCGAATTGTACAAGTTCCTGTAAATGCGCTGTTGCTGTAGAAACAACAATGATAGAATTGTATGTTAAGATGTGTTGATACCTCACGACCAATCAGAATCATCGCTGTGGTATAACCGGGTTAAAAAACAACAACAACAATCTCACTTTTATCTATTAAGATTCGCATGAAATGTTCAAAATAGAATTTTGATCCTGACAGTAAACACAATGAACATCAGACTCTGTTTTATGTCATTAACACTTTATTGAATGCACCCCGTGCGTGTGGGCGTAAATGATATTTAAAAAAAAGAAAAGAAAGAAAGCAGACCCCTCCGTGTCTCTCCACGTGTGAATGGGTTTATCACACGCGTTCGGTGGAACAGGATCACGCTGAATGTGACAGTCCTGACTCATGTAGTGCGAGAATAGAACCCAAGTGTAAAAGCAAGGCACAGTGAGAGCTTGTCTACAGGATAGAGAGAAAAAAAAAGAATTAAATGGAAAAAGACTTGTTATTCATGCTAAAAAAAAAAATAATTAAAATACGTAGGACACGACGTGAAAGATTCGCTAATCAAACCGGAGGGTTTTCAGCTGGTTTAGTGAATAAAGTCATTTTACTTTCAGATGTAAAATAAAGGTCTAAATATATAACACCGATTATTTTAACAATGTGAACAAGCTACTGCTAAATAGCAAGATTTTTTTTAAGTATTAATATTCTGGAAATTCACAAAACTCAATTTTCTTTGGCAAAATGGAAAGAATCCATTAGTAAGAATCCAGCCAATCAGAAGTGAGTATTTATCATCAAAAAATCTTTACCAATTTATATTCATTCATTCACTCACTCACTCATCTTCTACCGCTTATCCGAACTACCTCGGGTCACGGGGAGCCTGTGCCTATCTCAGGCGTCATCGGGCATCAAGGCAGGATACACCCTGGACGGAGTGCCAACCCATCGCAGGGCACACACACACACACACTCTCATTCACTCACGCAATCACACACTACGGACAATTTTCCAGAGATGCCAATCAACCTACCATGCATGTCTTTGGACCGGGGGAGGAAACCGGAGTACCCGGAGGAAACCCCCGAGGCACGGGGAGAACATACAAACTCCACACACACAAGGAGGAGGCGGGAATCGAACCCCCAACCCTGGTGGTGTGAGGCGAACGTGCTAACCATTAAGCCACCGTGCCCCCCCTTACCAATTTATATGAATAAGTGAAATGCCTAAAATAACCTCCAGGACATCGCGCTGGATTTCTGGATGCAGATTAGATGTGGTTTTCTATATAAGAACAGCTCGGATAGTTAGAGTAAAGAAAATAAGCATTTTTATGTAACATATTATGTATTGTGTAACTTCAGGAACGTTGCAACACCATGTGAAGGTGTAGGTGAAGGAGGCTGTATTCAGGTGCCGTGTTCATCAGAAGCTTGTCATGATCCCGCAGTTCTGAGTCCGGATCATTCCGGCTAAGGTGTGGATCTTGGTTTCGGTGCTGCGAGTGTGTGATTAGTGTTCAATGAGCCGAGAGTTCTCCTCCTCCACCTCAAAGAGCTCCAGGCGGCTAGATAAAAGCCGGTGTATAAAAGTCATCTATCAGCCGCAGATGTTATTACCTGTGAAATTGTTCAAGCCGTGTCCTGGTGTCAGGCAGGCTGCACCATCACGGTCAGACGGGTCGGGGAGACGTGGACCGAGCGAGCGGCCGGACGAGACGAACGGACAAAACAGAGACGGAGTTTACAGCTTAAAGATAAATGTTCCTGCTCCGGATTTAGAGGCTTTCCTGGGAATCAACCAACTTTAATTTGAAATCTGGATTCTGATTGGTCAGGAAGTTTCTGTGTGTTGTCGTTTCCATAGTAACAGCTCGTTCACATGGACTTCTATGTAGAAAAATGTAGAGTTGTTAATACGGTGCTGGTTTCTTTATGGAGATGTTTATTGAACATTTACAGAAGGAGTCTCCAGTACCAGCCGGAGAAGCCTCTGCGTTACGTCTCCTCACATCTTATTGATTAAGCCATGCTTTAAATTATTGTTTAAATATCTTTAAAAAAGACAGATTTTATTTTTCTTCAGTGTATATATGAAAATGTACAACCCCCCTCAAAAAAAACCAAAAACAACAACAACAACAACAACACCAAAACAAACTAACTGTACCACGAGGAACGGTTTGTGTGTCTGAGTTTTAGTCAGCCAACAGATGGAAGTCAGTTTAAGATGAACCCTATGATGATGATGATGATGATGATGATGATGATGATGATGATGATGATGATGACGATGGCGATGATGATGATGATGATGACGATGGCGATGATGATAAATCGCTCCTCCTAGCATGAGATGATTAAACTAGCTGACATTTTATATACTTCTTACTCTCTGAAGGTCCCTGACTGGTGTGTAAAGCTACTAACGGCTTGGTGCTGATTTATACACACACACACACACACAGGCTCCCTTAGGGTTGCCTAGCTACCAGATAGTTCCTTGTCATGGCCCCATGGCTCCTGTCTTGTCTCTTGTGATTTGAAACACCTGCTTTCTGCCCCACAAAAGCTTTCAGTCGACGGGACAAAAGGAACAGCATCACGGCAGAGACGAGCTGAACGTCGGGACGTGCAGAGGTTCGATGTCACGAGCGGTCACCGATCAGGAACGCCTCGCTCTTATCACACCCACAGCATTTTCCCTGTTCTTACTCAACCCATAATGCATTGGGTTCGACGAGCTCATTTACATGGAAATGTGCAGGATTTGCATTCTTCCTCTCGACTTGCACAATGATGTATGATATTTTAATCTCCAGCTCCGTCCTGAATAGACTCTAACCTCTGAAGGTGGAAGATTATCCAGGTATGAGGTTAGAGATCTGTACCGTGTTAGAAAGAAACATCTAAACTAAACAGAGAATTTATTAATACAGCTGTAGAAATGTACAAACCTGTAGATCAGAAGTGTGAGCAAATAGAAATGAAGAAAATGATGAAGATGTGGCTAATGAGTGCTGGACAAAAAGAGGTTAATAATAAAGAGATTTTTAAAACGTTATCATTTGTAAGGAGATGTTTACGTGACATCGATGGAAGGAGTCTCCAGTGTCAGTGCTTTGTGTCTGTCAGAGGTAAAGCGTTTTTTAAAGACAGACTTGTTTCTAGCTGCTATAACTGGACAACGTGTCAGACTTTCATTCATTCATTTATTCATTCATTCATCTTCTACTGCTTATCCGAACTACCTCGGGTCACGGGGAGCCTGTGCCTATCTCAGGCGTCATCGGGCATCAAGGCAGGATACACCCTGGATGGAGTGCCAACCCATCACAGGGCACACACACACACACACTTATGCACTCACACAATCACACACTACAGACAATTTTCCAGAGATGCCAATCAACCTACCATGCATGTCTTTGGACCGGTGGAGGAAACCGGAGTACCCGGAGGAAACCCCCGAGGCACGGGGAGAACATGCAAACTCCACACACACAAGATTAAATTTGTAATTGTTGGCAAATTACTGTGGTGTAATAAGAGAAATAAAAGACTTGGAGACGTTCTGTTATGGGAAAATAACTCGGCTCTGATGACCACACAATAATAACAATAACAGTAGTTTATTATTTATGAAATATTAGGATTAGAATTAAGTCTCTAGGTTCCACACGGCCTCATAAGCCTAAATCTGATTGGTTTGTCACTTTATGACATCACAATATAATCTTATATCTAACCAACACGACTTAACATCAGCTGAACAACTAAAACTTCTTGAAAACAGGAAGTGAGGTAATATCTCAGCACCAATCTCTTCAATTTTAGTAAAGGGTCATTTATGTAGGATCATTTGGAGACTCTGTGCTTAATCGTATGCTCTCCGGAGCGCACTCGTGGCCTTGACGCGTCCATCCTGATGATATTTCATGCCTTGATCTTGCCTTTGTCGTCGCGTTGTGTATCTGTGATGAGGAACTGAAGCTCGGCGGTGTGAGGCTTGTTCTGCTTCGAGTTCACAGACATGTTGACATTTATTGTCTCAATGCTCGAATAACGTTTGCGTCCCGACGCGTATTTCAAAGCCGGAGCGAAGCGTCTCTCTGGCTCAGGCTGCCGCTGTGTTCTCTAAGGTCCTTGTCTCGGACATGTTACACAAGCGTGCTACTGTTGTTGTTGAAGAGTGTCCTGGCCTGTAATTAAAATTTCTTATCAGCTGAGTGTCTGGGGCAGCCGAGGTTCTGGCAACAAATCAAGTGAAAATAATTCACCATGGAGAGATTGGTTATTACCCGCTGTATTATGGATGCTTCAAACACACAGTAGATAAGGTGTGTGTGTGTGTGTGTGTGTGTGTGTGTGTGTGTGTGTGTGTGGGTGTGTGTGTGTGTGCGTGTGTGTGTTTGGTTGTGGAGATGAAAACAAGCTTTGTACAACAATATAGTTTGTATAAAAAAAAGTATGATCTGATTACAACCAAATCGTTCAATATATTTTATTTATTTATTTATTTATTTATTTATTTATTTAAAAATAGATACAATTGTTTTTTTTTTTTAATTCACAATTTATTAAGCTTCATTATTTCTTAAAGATTTACTTACTGTTTGCTTTTCTTTCTTCTTTCTTTATTTGTGCATCTTGTTTAATTTTTGCAATTCACAATTAATTCTGGATATTTATTGATTGATTGATTTATTCATCTATTTATTTATTTAATAAAAAAGTATGCATCTCGTTTGATCTAAAAGTGCGTTATAGTTTATTATTTATTGTAACATTTATTTACTATTTTTGTTTGCTTCTTTCCTTCTTTCTTTCTTTCTTTTTTTCTTTCTTTCTTGATTTTTTTTTCTCCTTTTATGTGAATCTGTTGCAGTATTTGTGCATCTTGTTTACATTTTTTAATTCACAATTCACTGTAATTTTGTTTTATTTTTGTAAATAACATTAATTCTGGATATTTATTTATTTATTTATTTATTTATTTATTTATTTATTTATCTATCCTTTAATAAAGAATAATTCTTTTTTCATTTCATTTACTTTTTCATTTTTTATTTATTTCTATTTTTTCAGTGAGTCATTTCACATTTTTGTGTCTCTTTGTAGTATTTTAGTGTAAGTTGTGTAATTTATTTGTACAGAAACACCCCTGTGTACGAGGCGGCGTATTAAAGCCAGATAATGAGGCGCATTTAGCAGCATCTACACGTCTATGTGCTAAACTGTGTGTATGATTTTAGCCAAATCATGGGACTAGAGAGAGGATAAACATGTCATTAGTGCGGTTCAGCAGTGCTGTGTGTGTGTGTGTGTGTGTGTGTGTGTGTGTGTGTGTGTGTAGCTGCATCAGTAATTACACTTCAGTGTGTTTCAGTTGGAGTTGGATGATTTTGAGGAAGCTCTGATGCTCCATTAAGGGAAAAACCTTCAGGTTCAAGTCGTTCTGCAGGAATATAACAGATAATCATTTATACAGCTCTTTGTTTGTTTGTTTGTTTGTTTGTTTGTTTGCTAATCTAAACATCTTTGAAAGACTTGTGAAAAAAAAGAGAATAATGTTGGGACTGTAATCGACAGGTTATAACTGGTTTATAAAGTCTAAACATATTTCTGTAAAATATTTTGTGTAACAGCTTAAAGGGAATCAACAGACAAAAATAAAAAAATAAAAATAAAAGACTTTAAAAAAAATAAATCTTGAGGAATCAAACTGACCGCGTTCAGACAGACTGAATTAGTAACTCATGACTTTCTGAGACTTATGAATGTTTCTAACATGTTATAATGTGTTCATGAGACACCTTTGAATTCATTACGTGATCAAACGAAACTGGTACAATTCATTAAAAAACAAAATAACTCAGGTTTCATTCTGCACTCGACAGCCCAGGCCTTGGTGTTGATGTTCATGCTATGAACACCGCTTATAATGCATTATACCATACCTCATTATGACCCTAAAGTGTTAGCACTGAATTTCTGAATTTTAACGGAAGCAGTTACAAAAAACACACAAGTCTTTTTTCTTTGTGTGTGTGTGTGTCTGTGTGTGTGTGTTTGTGTGAGTGTGTGTGCATGTTTGTGTTTTTGTGTGTGTGTGTTTGTGTGTTTGTGTGTGTGTTTGTGTGTGCGTGCGTGTGTGTGCATGTTTGTGTGTTTGTGTGTGTGTGTTTGTGTGTGCATGTGTGAGTGTGTGTGTGTGTGTTTGTGTGTGTGAGTGTGTGTTTGTGTGAGTGTGTGTGTGTGTGTGTATGTGTGTGTGTCATTTCGATAAGACTCTAGTTAATAATGTTAAAGTCCATGTGATGATCATGAACCCCTGCAGGTTCTGCACATGACCAGAACTTTAAACAGGTCACATTCTGACTAATGACCCAAAAAGGCCCAGAATCCTGCAGGGAAATCCTCCATTTCTGCTTCCTCTGAAGACGCCGTCTCCATTACGGTGGTGTGTGAATTCCCAGCACAGCGATACACTCACCTCCTCATGACCCTTTTATCTTCTACTCCACAGTTTATTTTACATAAGCAGCTCCTCTAAACTCCTCTGAAACCCGGGTTTGATCAGAAGGCCGTGTGACCACACGGAGATTAGAACCTATACTTTTATTTCATCTGTTTAATAGGAAACAGTCACACAGATGAGCTTAGAGCTGCAGTCCTATGGGATGTGTCAGTCATCTTGCTGGTGGGCGTGGCCTGTCCTGAGTCACTATGGAGAACTGATAAAACACTAAACTAGTTAAAGTTTTATTTATTTTCACAGATAGTAACTGCAGCTAAGAGCTAAAGCTGTGAATATTTAATTATTTGTTTGTTAGTCAGTTTGTTTGTTTACTTATTTTAGATTCTTTTCAAATTATACAAAAAGTAAATAACATAAAATACATTTTTTTAGACATCAAATTAAATACAAACATCATTTTATTTTTTTTAAATCAACAATCCTGTATTTATTTATTTATTTGTTTGTTTGTTTGTTTGTTTGTTTGTTTGTTTGTTGGTTTGTTTGTTGGTTTGTTTTGATTATTTAATTATTTTAGCTATCTATCTATCTATCTATCTATCTATCTATCTATCTATCTATCTATCTATCTATCTATCTATCTATCTATCTATCTGTCTGTCTGTCTCTCTGTCTGTCTGTCTGCCTGTCTGTCTATTTATTTATTTATTTATTTATTTATTTATTTATCTTGTATTGCTGAAAGTAAACAGCTCTATGAACAGTTCTGTGATATTGAATAATGTAGAAATTGATTGATTTTATTGATAGTGATATTGATAATGTGCCTTTATTCTTCATGATATGAGATTTAATGGCACCCCCTCATCATTTTACTGGTGTTACCGGTGTTAGTGGTGTTACTGGTGTTACCGGTGTTAGTGGTGTTACTGGTGTTACCGGTGTTAGTGGTGTTACTGGTGTTACTGGTGTTACCGGTGTTAGTGGTGTTACTGGTGTTACCGGTGTTAGTGGTGTTACTGGTGTTACTGGTGTTACCGGTGTTAGTGGTGTTACTGGTGTTACTGGTGTTACCGGTGTTAGTGGTGTTACTGGTGTTACTGGTGTTACTGGTGTTAGTGGTGTAACCGGTGTTAGTGGTGTTACTGGTGTTACTGGTGTTAGTGGTGTAACCGGTGTTAGTGGTGTTACTGGTGTTAGTGGTGTAACCAGTGTTAGTGCTCTTACTGGTGTTACTGGTGTTACTGGTGTTATTATAGCAGTGAGAATCCAGGAGGTAAAAGTGTTGATGAAGATTTAATGGAGCTCAAGAAGTCTGATAACCAGGTGATCTACAGATCCCAACATCCAGCATCCGCCTCACTCATTATCCAGCAGCAGGACGCTCCAAACACAGCCCTGACTTTAGCCCAGCATTCAGATCTAATTTATCCTGCGGCTTGTCGGACCAGAGAACAGGGGGAGACGCTTTAGTGGAGCTCAGAGTGGATTTGAAAAAGCACATCAAACAGCCGCTGTCACAAATTCCTCCGATACAAAAAAGAGCTGGAAATGACGCCGGGGCTTTGATGTATAGTTTCCCCTCATCTTCTTTTACAAAAATCTTATCTCTAGTAGCGTTATATCTATGCAACTGGAGATCAGTTTCTAAAAAGCAGCCCTGATCCTTTTGGGAGGCCGGAAAAGACGTCCTCAGGTGGCAGAAAAAAGGAAGAAAAACGTCTGTGTTAGAAAATGACAACACACTGGCACATGGAATAGTGACACACAACAGACCAGAGTGTGTTCTGTAAGACATGAGATTTATTTAGATGAGAAAGCACAAGCTTGAACTTTAACACTGAAACAGAGTCAAAGGAAGAAATCTAATGTATCAGTCCCTGAATCAATGAATCAGTCCCTGAATCAGTGAATCAGTCCCTGAATCAGAACATGCTTCATTTTGCTTTTTGAGAGATTTTATTGGTTGAAATGGTGACATCACAA
>NC_083472.1:24486468-24518968 GCF_030014155.1 Tachysurus vachellii
GAGAGAATTAGGATTTATCTTTCTGCTCCATCGACACACTGTACAATCTGTATCTCAGACACTAAACAGAGAAAACTGCTGTTTACCTGGTTTATAGGAAGCCACTTCAGATCAGATCTCAGCTCGCACAGCTGAGAGCCTCAAACCCATTACATCATGTGTATGTAGAAGAAACACCTCCTTCACTAAGACCATACTACATATAGACCACACCTCCTTCACTTAGACCATGCTACATATAGGCCACACCTCCTTTACTAAGCCCAAAATACATATAGACCACACCTCCATCACTTAGACCATACTACATATAGGCCACACCTCCTTTACTAAGACCAAAATACATATAGGCCACGCCTCCTTCAATGTCTAAAATACATATAGGCCACACCTCCTTCATTAAGACCATACTACATATAGGCCACACCTCCTTCATTAAGACCATACTACATATAGGCCACACCTCCTTTACTAAGACCAAAATACATATAGGCCACACCTCCTTCACTAAGACCAAAATACATATTGGCCACACCTCCTTCACTAAGACTAAACTACATATAGGCCACACCTCCTTCACTAGGACTAAAATACATACATGCCACACCTCCATCGCTAAGACCAAAATACATATAGGCCACGCCTCCTACACTAAGACCAAAATACATATAGGCCACGCCTCCTACAGAAAGACCAAAATACATATAGGCCACACCTCCTTCACTAAGCCCAAAATACATATAGGCCACACCTCCTTCACTTAGACCATACTACATATAGACCACACCTCTTTCACTTAGAGAATACTACATATAGGCCACACCTCCTTTACTAAGACCAAAATACATATAGGCCACACCTCCTTCAATGTCTAAAATACATATAGGCCACACCTCCTTCATTAAGTCCATACTACATATAGGCCACACCTCCTTCATTAAGGCTAACTTCATTTAGAGCCGACAGAAATGCAGCTCTGTGCGGTAAGACTCGCGGTGGTGGTGTGTGTGTTTATATCAACACGGATTGGTGCAAGAACTCTGTGCTTGTTTCTAGTTACTGCTCATCGTCAGTGGAGTTTGTGACTGTTAGATGCAGACCATTTTATTTACCACGGGAATTCACTACTGTTTACATTGTCGGAGTTTACATTCCTCCTAGCGCTAATGCTAAAGAGGCGCTAAGTGAGCTATACGGAGCTATTAGCGACCTACAGAATGTTCACCCCGACGGACTTTTTATCATCGCCGGAGATTTCAACCATGCAAATCTCAAGTCAGTGCTCCCTAAATTCCATCAACATGTGGACTTTGCTACGAGAGGTGAAAACACGCTGGATCTTGTTTACACAAACATTCCCGGCGCATACCGTGCGGAGCCCCGCCCCCACCTCGGCTACTCAGACCACATCACTGTTATGCTAATTCCAGCATACAGACCACTCGTCAGACGCTCAAAACCGGTTATGAAGCAAGTGAAAACCTGGCCAGCAGGTGCCACCTCTGCTCTTCAGGACTGCTTTGAGTGCACTGACTGGAATATCTTCAGGGAGGCTGCAACCAACGGTGACTCTGTCAACTTGGAGGAGTACGCGTCATCAGTGACCAGTTACATCGGCAAGTGCATTGATGACGTGACCATCTCCAAGACCATTACTACACGCTCCAACCAGAAGCCGTGGATGACTGCTAATGTGCGTGCTCTGCTGAGGACTAGAGACCTAGCCTTCAGAACAGGGGACAGGGCGGCCCTAAGAACAGCAAGGGCCAAACTGTCCCGAGCCATCAGAGAGGCAAAGTGCGCACACGCCCAGACTATCCACAGCCACTTCCAGGACAGCGGAGACACCCGGCGCATGTGGCAGGGCATACAGGCGATCACAAACTACAAGACAGCTTCACCTGCTTGTGATAGCGACGCCTCCCTCCCAGATGCGTTGAACGATTTCTACGCTCGGTTCGAGGTACAGAACAACGTAACGCAGAGGAAGTCCATCCCTCCCCCCGACGACCAGGTACTCTGTCTATCCACGGCCGACGTGAGGAGATCTCTATGCAGAGTTAACCCACGGAAGGCTGCTGGACCAGACAACATTCCTGGCAGGGTGCTCAGAGAATGTGCAGAACAGCTAGCGGATGTCTTTACGGACATCTTCAACATTTCCCTGAGCAGCGCCGTTGTTCCTACGTGCCTCAAAACTACCACCATCGTTCCTGTCCCAAAGAAGTCTACAGTGTCCTGCCTCAATGACTATCGTCCCGTTGCACTCACACCCATAGTTATGAAGTGCTTCGAGAAGCTCGTCATGAGGCACATCAAGACGCAGCTACCACCCTCACTGGACCCCCTACAGTTCGCGTATCGTCCAAACCGCTCCACAGACGATGCCATTGCCACAGCTCTCCACTTAGCCCTCACCCACCTGGACAATAAAGACACTTATGTACGAATGCTGTTCATAGACTTTAGTTCAGCATTCAATACAATCATCCCTCAGCACCTGATTGGGAAGCTGAGCCTGCTGGGACTAAACACCTCCCTCTGCAACTGGATCCTGGACTTCCTGACTGGGAGACCTCAGTCAGTCCGGATCGGGAACAGCATCTCCAGCACCACCACACTGAACACTGGAGCTCCTCAAGGCTGCGTGCTCAGTCCGCTGCTGTTCACTCTGCTGACTCACGACTGTGCAGCAACGCACAGATCGAATCATATTATCAAGTTCGCCGATGACACGACCGTGGTGGGTCTCATCAACAAGAACGACGAGTCAGCATACAGGGAGGAGGTGCAACAACTAACTGCCTGGTGTAGAGCCAACAACCTTTCTCTGAATGTGGATAAAACTAAAGAGATGGTTGTGGACTTCAGGAGAGCACGGAGTGACTACTCTCCGCTGAACATCGACGGATCATCTGTGGAGATCGTCAAGAGCACCAAATTTCTTGGTGTTCATCTAGCGGAGAACCTCACCTGGTCACTCCACACCAGCGCCATCACCAGGAAAGCCCAGCAGCGTCTCTACTTCCTACGAAGGCTGAGGAAGGCACATCTCCCTCCCCCCATCCTGACCATGTTCTACAGAGGGACCATTGAGAGCATCCTGAGCAGCTGCATCACTGTCTGGTTCGGGAACTGCACCATCTCAGAACGCAAGACCCTGCAGCGGATTGTGAGGACAGCGGAGAAGATCATTGGAGTCTCTCTTCCCTCTATCACAGACACTTACACCACACGCTGCATCCGCAAAGCCAACAGCATTGTGGATGACCCCACACACCCCTCACACACACTCTTCACCCTCCTGCCATCTGGAAAAAGGTACCGAAGCATTCGGGCCCTCACGACCAGACTGTGTAACAGTTTCTTCCCACAAGCCATCAGACTTCTCAACAACTGAAATGTACTGTACTGAGCACAACATACACACACATCATCTGTATGGACTGCATAGACCCTCACAAAACACACACACTGACACAACATACTGTTTACATGCTGCTTACAATCCAGCAAACTGTTTACATGCTGTTTTGCACACCTTGTCTGCTGTTTTTTGCACAAACTGTCCCAACATTTCAGCCGTTTTTGCACATACTGTACAATATCTCAGCCATTTCGCACATACTATATTAACACATACAGTATTAACACTGGTCGGTCGGCGCTGTTTCTGTGACTGTTTACTATTTATTGTCTTTTGTGTACTGCATTTTTTGTACTTTTTGTATTGTCTTGTAACTTGTGTCTGCACTGTCATTGTCCTGCACTGTCTTGTCCTGCACTGTCTGGTCCTGCACTGTCTTTAGTCCTGCACTGTCTTTTGTCCTGCACTGTCTTGTCTGTCTTGTTTGTCTTGTCCTGCACTGTTTGCACCAGGTTGCACAGTTGCACTTTATGTGGCTAAGACTACTTACAAGTCTTTAGCCCTGTCTTTGTTTCTATGTAGCACCTTGATCCTGGAGAAACGTTGTCTCATTTCACTATGTACTGCAACAGCTATATATGGTTGAAATGACAATAAAAGCTTCTTGACTTGACTTGACTTGACTTGACCATACTACATATAGGCCACACCTCCTTTACTAAGACTAAAATACATATAGGCCACACCTCCTTCTCTATAACCAAAATACATATAGGACACACCCTATTCATTGACAATCAAAAGCCACACCTCCTTGATTGCCATTTACAGATGCCACACACTTTTTTCACTGATGAACCCAGAGGCCACACCCCTTTCCCTAGCAGTCATAGAGGCCACACCTCCTTTATTGACATACACAGAGGTCACACACCCCTTTTCCCTGATATACCCAGATGCCACGCCTCATTCTCCTTGAGAAAACCTATTTTATTAACACGTCTAAACATCTAAACAGACGTCCACATTTATCAGATGTGTTTGATGTGTTTATGTAGATGATTTAGATTTTACTGTTTGTTTCATGTATGCAGTCAGCAGACAGGTGCATGTATATGACTGTAGAGAGCTCACATTATGGGCCTCAAACATGGAATTTACTATTTACTGCATCCATTAAATGCAAGACATTAAACATGTATAGAACACAATGTGCCTCTCCCTCTCTTTCTCCCCCCTCTCTCTCTTTCTCTCTCTCTCCCTCTCTCTCTCTCTTTCTCTCTCGCTTTTTCTCTCTCCCCCTATCTCTCTCTCTCTTTCTTTCTCTCTCTCTCTCTCTCTCTCTCTCTCTCTCTCCATCTCTCCCCGTCTCTCTTTCCCTCCCCCCCCTCTCCCTCTCTCTCTCCCTCTCTTTCCCTCTCTTTCCCTCTCTTTCTCTCTCTCTCCCTCTCTCTCTCTCCCTCTCTCTCTCTCTCTCTCTCTCTCTCTCTCTCTCTCTCCCACTCTCTCTCTCTCTCTCTCTCTCTCTCTCTCTCTTTCCCTCTCTCCCACTCTCTCTCTCTCTCTCTTTCCCTCTCTCTCTCTTTCCCCCTCTCCCCCCGTCTCGCTCTCCCTCTCTCTCTCTCTCTCTCTCTCAACCTGCTGGAGACAGCTGGAGAGTATGTGAAGTAAAAAGCGCATATAGGCGGTGAGATGTGTGAATATTCACAGCAGGTTAAGTGCAGTGACTCAGAAGGCCCACGTCTTGCAGACTGCAGTGCTTTGAGCTGTTGTCTTTTTTTTTTTCTTTATACTTTTGCCTGTTTCCCACTCCACACCACTCCACTCCACTCCACTCCACTCCACTCCACTTCTCTTCTCTTCTCTTCTCTTCTCTTCTCTTCTCTTCTCTTCTCTTCTCTTCTCTTTTCTTCTTTTCTCTTTGGCAGGGTTTCTCCAGGTCCCCGTAGTGCTCTTCATGTGGCACGCTCTTCATTTGGCTGCCTAATGACTCCACGGTGAAACAATGTGGCCGATCACACCGCGACTTTTCGACTGAGAGAGAAATTGAAGGTGAAGTACGGTAGATGAGATTCTCCTTGATATTTCCCAGCTTCGGAGAAAAGCCCAGAGAAGTCGTGACCTTACTGGGGGAAAGATTGTGTTGTTCGTTTGGTTCAGGTGTTGCTTCGAAAGATGGTTCAGCACTGAAGAAAATTCTCAAACACTCGAGTTTTTTTTTATTGATTTATTTATTCATTCTGGTGGTCAAATGTGACTTGCACTCCATGTATCACTTCTTTCTTTCTTTCTTTCTTGTTAAATTTCTGAATTTCTGAATTCTGAATTCGGTATCATTTATCATGTTTTTATTTATTTATTTGTTTGTTTGTTTGTTTTTTCTTGATGATAATTAAATATAAGTTTCACTCCCTTTTCCACTTTTTTCTTATTATTGTTTTTTAATTTTTAATTGTCTATATTATTAATATACTATTTTTCTATTATTATTATTATTATTATTATTATTATTATTATTATTATTATTATTATTATTATTATTTCCTGTAGCATTTGTTTTCCGTTATGCAGAATTTGATGTGTAATCATGATTGTACTGCCCTCAATCATTTGCTATTATATTTATTAATATATATTAGTTTGATTGATTGATTGATTGATTGATTGATTGATTGATTGATTGTTTTGTTGGTCAGGTGAATGAGGCATTGAGTGTTATTTAAGTATAAAAGCAGGTAAACTGACTCTCATACTGTTTATCATGTCAGCAATGGAATCATCTGAGTAATTACTAAAAACAGATAGTACAGTTAAGCAAATTGAAAAGAAGTGGAAAAGGAACATTTACAGAGCGACTGGGTTTATGTTTCGCTGGAACATTCAGCTCGCTCATGCAGTTTTGGAGATACAATGAACATGTGGTGAGCTACGGTTAAGTTTTGAACAGAAAAACCACAGTAACAATGACGGATTTCTGGATATAATCAAGGAAATAGAATTCACCTACACACTCATTGTATACAGTATTATATGCACTCGTTTATTTATCATTGATTACATGAAAACAGGGGGTCATGGTGTCTTAGTGGTTAGCACGTTCGCCTCACACCTCCAGGGTTGGGGGTTCGATTCCCGCCTCCGCCTTGTGTGTGTGGAGTTTGCATGTTCTCCCCGTGCCTCGGGGGTTTCCTCCGGGTACTCCGGTTTCCTCCCCCGGTCCAAAGACATGCATGGTAGGTTGATTGGCATCTCTGGAAAATTGTCCGTAGTGTGTGATTGTGTGAGTGAATGAGAGTGTGTGTGTGTGTGTGCCCTGTGATGGGTTGGCACTCCGTCCAGGGTGTATCCTGCCTTGATACCAGATGACGACTGAGATAGGCACAGGCTCCCCGTGACCCGAGGTAGTTCGGATAAGCGGTAGAAGATGAATGAATGAATGAATGAATGAATGAATGAATACATGAAAACACTTGAAACTGACTTCATTTCATCTCCTCAGATCTTCTGGCCTGCTCCATGTTGTCTAAAACGAGCAGCACCGCTTGCACCTCTGTGCGTTTTACAGGGAACGTCTTTACCATATATGGCAATTTGAATGTGTTTCCTTTCTGCTATTATGCAAATGAGCATGGCGGTGTGAGAAAAGATTAATTTACGTGTATAATGTGTAGGATTTATCACCGGCATTGTGTACACACATGCAGTACATTTTCTGCTGCATACCAGAGGCATTTTTTTGCCCAAACTCTATGTACACAAGTCTTTGTGTATCATTTTAAACATTTTTTTTTTCTATTTCTAACAATAATGGTTAAACATAACACACCCTCTGTGTAGCACTTGTTTATGCTGTGATACTTACTGAACAAAACAACAAATATGTAGGAACAGTGTATATACGATGCAGCAGGACCCGGCGTATCCTAATTATCTTCGCTTCTTCAGTGTCTTTATGGCTATATGTTTAACGTAGGCGTAGATGGCGTGCTTAGGCATCCATGCATGCTTTAATTGGTGGTGTAATTAGATAGTTGTTTGGGTTAAAAATCTCTCTGTGTCTGCATATCTGAAATAAAATAAAATAAAAGCCCTTGTTCCTTCAGAGGGTCTGCAATCAGTCTGACACGCTTACGTACGAGCTGATAGAGAGAGTACAAAGAGACTGGCTGTGAGCTTCACCCCGAGCAGAGACAAGCTCTATTATAGTTCAAAGAGAATGATGAAGAATGGTTTTATATGAGCCTTGGCTCAAAGCTTTTTTTTCCATTAGGCCAGATAGCAGTGGGCTTATTAGAAAGCAGACATGTCAGCACATGGATGTGTGTTCATAACCCCCTCGGGATTAGTCCTGTGTATTATTCCACCATCCAAACAGCTTTCGGGTTCAGCTGGAAGGGACTGGCTCCAGTCCAAACTGTGTAATTAGTTTAGAATACGTGTATTCTTGCTACTCGACAAAAAAATGATGTTATTTTTCATGTCTGATTGTAAAGCAAGACTTTATGAATTAGGTACAGTCATCCAGTGAGCTCTGTTAATCCTCTTTGCCATGCATATAGCGGCAAAATCGACGTGAGCAATAACAGACTGGAAATTAAAAAACAGAAAAGAGAAGTAGAGAGAAAGAGGTGATATGCAGCAGACTTGGGACACATATCTGGGGCATTTTTTTTTGTGTATGTGTAAGACCTGACTACCAATTTCTTCTCCACCGTGTCCTTCTTGAGGAGCTGGGAATCCTTCCTGCGTAACCCAATATCTCATATCCCAGTGCAATACACACCCACCTATATTATATATCCCATGCAATAAACAATATTAAGTCATAAACCATAGAATACACACCAACACATATCATATACCACATGCAATATACACCAATGCATACTTATCTCATCACATTGCACTTCACACCGGTGCATATCACATCCCGTACATAACCTACCCTGTGTAACACTGTCAGGCCGAAGAACGTGCCGGAAACCGAAGTGCAAATCACAAGGTTTTAATGGAGAAAAAAGGGCAAAAGCAGAAAACGGCAACCCAGAGCTAGCTCCAGGTGTAGCAAAAACCTGGCGAATGCTAAGACCAGAACTAACGTAAATAGAATCCAACAGTGAAAACAATACTATGACATGTAGTGTACGTACTGTAGCTTGCGTAGTCCAACAACGTTTGTCAGCCTAAACTGTAGAACGGACAATGAGCTTGGTGGGGAACGGAGGTTATATGGCCAGGAGGCTGATGAGTGCCAGGTGTGGCACATTAGTAGGTAGGAGAGTTGCTTGGAGTGATAGGTGTGTTAGGTGAAGGTGTGGCTGATGGATCTCTGACAAACACACACCAGTGAATGTCACAAGCTGCATTACACACTGGTATATATCTACAATAGCTCATGCAATACACACTTACTGTATGCACAATGACCAATTTAATACACACTAATGCATGCAATACACACTATATTTTATGCAATAAACACTAATGCATGACATATCACATACAATACATACAGCACCAATGCATAATATCAGATGCAACAGTAACTTTTATACAATACACACCAATGCATATTTTTGACAAAACATATCATATGGAATATCAATGCATTTTGTGTGTATTGCACGTGATGCATTACACACCATTATATCCCTACGCAATACTGTATGTTACAACGCATGTGATGCATATCATAGACCATGCAACACACACTATATTTCATGTTATATACACTCATATGTACAACATTTCTAAACTAATACACGTCTTGTCCCATGCAATTGTCGCTACTTTACTGCGATGCATGCCATGTAAAAGACATGCAAGCATCAGGTACAGTACAGGTTATATTCCATATAAACTACACACCATGCTGCATGCGCTCATAAATACCACATTGTGTACACCACATTCTACACAATGTACACAAATGCATGTCGTGTTCCAGGGACTATAGGCATACCATGATAATGAAAATATATGGCTTATTGTAGAGGAGTTTCTTCTAAAAAAAGGCATACATGAAAGGTTCACAGGGAGATTAGAAAGGTACATAAGGATGTAATTGGTCATATTTGAAGCTTGTGGGACAAACACAAACCGTGCTCATTAAAATGACCATACAGACCCGTGTGATGTATTTACAGCATTCGTTCATTCATCCTTAGTAACTGCCTGGTCAGAGTTCCAGCTCTTTTATTTAGGCTACTAGTTTGGTCATATTTTAAGGAACCCAACACATTAATTTGACAGAAAAACTCTAAGCAAGAAAAAAATAAGATATCTGAACTGAAATGATGCAAGAACCATTAGAAACACACACCTTGCTGTGAATGCTGTATTTCCCAGGATAACAGGTGTAGCTCAGATGTTCATGATCTTAACCACACCCACTTTAGATTTAAACCCAGAATTCATTCATTCATTCACTCATTTTCTACCGCTTATCTGAACTACCTCGGGTCACGGGGAACCTGTGCCTATCTCAGGCGTCATCGGGCATCAAGGCAGGATACACCCTGGACGGAGTGCCAACCCATCACAGGGCACACACACACTCTCATTCACTCACACACTCACACACTACGGACAATTTTCCAGAGATGCCAATCAACCTACCATGCATGTCTTTGGACCGGGGGAGGAAACCGGAGTACCCGGAGGAAACCCCCAAGGCACGGGGAGAACATGCAAACTCCACACACACACAAGAGGGAGGCGGGAATCGAACCCCCAACCCTGGAGGTGTGAGGCGAACGTGATAACCACTAAGCCACCGTGCCCCCACCCAGAATCCAGTTACGGATATTTGGGATACGGTTCATGGCCCCGGGATACACCCATATTGTGCGTGCAGGGTCGGTTCTGGAGGCGGGGCCACAGGGGCCCTGGCCCCTGCTGAAATCTGTTTGGCCCCTGATTGGCACCCGTTCCATCAATCAGCGAAAATTTTTCACAACGATCACAGATGTAATTCCACCCCCAAACAATTGGTGACACTCAAGCGTTTGAAAAAGGAACGACTGCCGAAATGTTTTGTGTGCTTGAATGTACCCTGTACTTGGCCCCTGAATGTAACATGTGGCCCCTTAATGGCCCCTGTAACAGAAAAATCCTAGAACCGCTGTGTGCGTGTGGTTGCATTTCACACGCTTTGAGCTTCCTCTTGAATAAAGATTGAGGCAAATCCAGTGACTGAGCGACATCATCTATCACTTTCTCTTCCACTCCAAATGCAGCTCATCAACCAGCTTGTTTTATTTTCACAGCAAACACCAAGCAATGAATTTGCCAAAGAGTCAGACTTCAGAATAAAAGGGACCGTTCCTGTGGCGTAACAGCTGTAATATCTCTGACTCAGACCCAATCGTGACAAATGAACATTTTAGTATTGTACATTTTAGAATCGCTCAAACATCTTCTTTTAAAGTCCTGCAAAGCATCTGTGTCAGGATTCCTACGACTAACGCTAAAACCTCTGTGAAGTGATCAGTCGAGGAATCTTTTTCTGCTAATCAGTAAAGATGTGTGCGGATGTAATCTCCTGGCTGAGACCAGACACAAGGCCACGCTGCATACAGATGGCTCGGGTCAGAAGCAGCAGATTGTATAGACCTGATTAATGCGGCAGAAGATATTCAAATTTATGGAGGCGCTAACGTCCAGGGGAGATAAGGAATAATACGACGGAATACCAATTAACCGCTTTTAATGATGGCAGGAAACAGGAAATCTGCATAATACCCACAGCTCACTGATGATTGATCTAGCTGTGATTTTTTTTCTCCACTGTCCAGTAAAAAAAAAAAAAAAAAGGATGTTGTCCTTAAATCAAACTGGATGTAAAAAGTACTCAGCGTTTTTTTTTTTTTTTTTTTTTTTTTATGAAACACTAAAGTTTTATTCATGAGGTTCTCACAGAGCCCTTGTAAATTTGGGCTAACTGCAAGGTTCTTGTACAATGTCAAATATTCTGTGAGTATACTTCTGTGACTGTGCTCTCCAGATATGAGCTGAATAATTCATGACGCAGCATCCTGTCATGCGGAGATGTACGATATCAGCGCTAACTTCAGTTACCTGATGAGCTCATTAGCGCTCGATGCTCAGGTCTGTCACGTTGTGCTTTTTTTATCTCTTTTTTTTTTTTTTTCCTTCTTTTATTATGTCCGGACAAACGTTGTATTCTCGCGGAGCAATTAGAGTCAAACTCTCCAAAGGACTGCATTGTCTCTGTAGCACATGGACAGGGACTACAACAGATCTGACACCGGAACCAGGACCTATTACAGAGCGAGTGTTTGCTCTGACAAGTGTGCTACTGAAATATTAAATAACTTCCTACATTTCCTTCTCATTGTGTTGTTTTTCTTTCTTTCTACTTTGCTTTTCTACTTTTTATATGATTCTTTTCATTCCAGTGTTGCTGCAAACTGGGATCGGGTTATTAACGGGTTGAGCTCCGGATTTTTATCCGACAGCCTGCGCACACGTAAAAAAAATATATAAAATAAAATAATAATAAAAAAAAAAAAAATTAATTCTATTTGTAAAAAAGGAAAAACAACCAAACAAAAAAAGAAAAAAGATCCAGTTACATCTCATCTCTGAGTTCATTGATCTCAAATGCTGCTTGTATTACTTTTTTTTTTTGAATTTTTAATCTCCTACTTCTGCTCTTTTTTGAAATGGCTTTAATAGTAAAAAAAAAAAATAAAAAAAAAAAAATAATAATAATAATAATATCATGGGGGCACGGTGGCTTAGTGGTTAGCATGTTCGCCTCACACCTCCAGGGTTGGGGGTTCGATTCCCGCCTCCACCTTGTGTGTGTGGAGTTTGCATGTTCTCCCCGTGCCTCGGGGGTTTCCTCCGGGTACTCCGGTTTCCTCCCCCGGTCCAAAGACATGCATGGTAGGTTGATTGGCATCTCTGGAAAATTGTCCGTAGTGTGTGATTGCACGAGTGAATGAGAGTGTGTGTGTGCCCTGCGATGGGTTGGCACTCCGTCCAGGGTGTATCCTGCCTTGATGCCCTATGACGCCTGAGATGTAGTTCCCGTGCCCGTGACCCGAGGTAGTTCTGATAAGCGGGTTTCTAACAAACACGTTATCTGTTCAATATATATTTTTCCCTTGTTTTTTCATTGAATCCGTTCAAAAGAATGAAAAAAACCCCTTTAATATTCAGTTCTTTGTCTCAACAATCCCATACAGTATCTATGTGTAATATTTTACTTCTCATTTCTCTCCCCTTTTTTAGTTTATTTCATTATTCCTTTCTTTTTTCCTCCTTTTTTTAATTTCTCATCCCACCCCAACTCCTCTCTCTTAGGAGTAGCGTTTAAATTCTTATTGTCCTCCTCCTCCTCCTCTTCCTCCTCTTCCTCCTCCGAAGAAAAAAAACAAGAAAAGAAATAATGACTCTAGTAGTTCAGTAGATAATGGATTCATTAATGTTGCCTGGATGACAAATGTATCTATTAAGTGTGTTTTAAATGAAATAAACTATAAGACAAAAAGTAATACTACATAGAAGATCCTTTGGTAGGCTAATAGCTGTACGATTGTGCTGTGAATCTTTAAAAGCTTCATAAAGCATCAATTCACAGCTCTTACCAACACTTTAAATATTCCAATATTCCGCTTCAAGACGCTCGACGAATCTAAATAATCATCCATCAGGTTCTGTCCGTAAACGCAGGTATATTGATATTAGGCTCCAGACGCCGCGGGCCTTCCGGCCGTCCCGACCCTCTGGGCCGTATATCACGTCACCCGGAAGTGCGAAGTGTTAAAATGCAGCCGGAGCAAATCTTTTGTTTTGCGGAATTTATGAGCATCATTACAGAAGCAGGAGCCGAGATAAAAAGCCACCTGAGCAGGAGGATAGTGCTGAGAGCTGAGGGAAGAAGCTTCATCCATTTCATCTCGCACCCTGCAAATCAACGAAGCCCGACTCTGAGACACGACACCGCCGGCCCATCAACGGGCAGCGAGCTCACTTCACAAATTAGCCCCGGTGTAATTATTCTTCCTTCTTGCTTTAATCAGGTTTCGCTTTGGAAGACAAATGGTAGCGAAAGACATATCAACTCTAATCGAACATAATATAAGATAAAAAATGTGTGTAATCCTTCATATGTTGAAGTTTGCTTCATGGAGATATAACATTTACATTTATGTAGCATCTATGGGAGGAGCCTCCGGTTGTCAATGGTTTATACTTAATACCAGCTCTAACTTTTCACTTTCATGGTTTTTAAGTGTAATTACGCATCTTAGTAACGTTGAGAGAAAAATAAATAGAGAATAGAGAGGAACAGACTGCTTATAGCTACTGTAATTTAATTAAGAACTTATTTCGGTGACATTCCACAACATCATACGTAACTATAAAGGGATAAAATTATAATCTCTAGATAAACGTAATATAAAAAAAATACTTATAGACGTTAACATGATTATTTTTCTAAAACAACACAACATTGAGTGTTTTATTCCTTACATATAAGCTAGAAACTGAAGCACGGTAGTAAATATTAATAAAAAAAAGAAAGGTTTATGGTAGAGCGATATATGCTGAGATCCAGGAAGTCACAGACAGACTGAAAAGAGAAAAACAGTCTTGTGTGGTTATTTATTATTAAAAGTCCTTTCTAGTGAAACACATCGTCTCCTTGGAGAACACCTACAGATGTGGCCATGGAAAACGTGCTGATGGATCGAGCGGAACGACGCGGTACTCGTGCGATGGACCGAGAGAACGGAGAACGGATTTTAAAGCAAGGATGAACAATGGCTCACTTTAATACGCGTCCTAACCACACGGGACACGGCGGGGCTGGAGGACGCAGCATTGACTCAGTATTTATGATGTTCGGGGCTGTTGGAAATTTCCAGTGACTAATCGAGTGGAATTACATTGGGAATTGAGCCACAGTGAATACAGAATATTAAAGTGTTTGTGAGTATAAAGAAATAACATCTTCAGCACAGATGAAATTTGATACCAGACACTTTTCCTGTCCGTTTCAGGGTAGGTTCCTGTGCTCCCAGGATATAGGAACTTTGCCCCTGAGAAGCATCTCATGGCTCCTGAAGAGGAACAATTAAATATAAGGATGTATCTGTGTACCGAGGACATTTTTTATGCTTTATGACATAAATATTTCCATTCACAAATCAACGGTGACACCAACGCCAGCAGAAACGCCGTGAACCAAAAACACATAGAGAGCAACAGATTTATCTACAGTATGTGTAAATAAAAACACCGCAACTCTTTCATAACCGCTCATCTGCTTTATCTATTTAATCTAAGCGATCGAACTAAATCTGAGACGATCCCCGGGCGTGAATAATTGAGTCAGAGAGGCTTTGATGAAATGTATTAAGTTCATGTCCTTCTGCAATGACAGTAAACAACAGAGCTGCTGCTAAAATAAATAAGAGAATATAAACACTGACACTAACAGTACATCCTCTCATCACTTCTCTCTTCTCACTTATTTTTATCTCTTCCCGTGCTAAAATATTCACCCCATAACTATATATATACATTATATATATATATATATATAATGTATATATATATATATATATATATAAAGGCTGGGAAATAAAGCGTGAAATGGGCAGAGCCAAGAAACGACACAGCGGTAATGATGGGTTGCTTGATTCGATATCCCGAGTCGATTCAATGAATCAAATGTCTGAAGTGACCGATTTTGTTTGTCGTTTGGGTGGGGTGGGGTGGGGTGGGGTTATCCTGGAATAGACCACTTCTTCTCAGTTAAATGGAAGTGGTCTATTCCAGGATAACCCCACCCCACCCCACCCAAATGACAAACAAAATCAGTCACTTCAGACATTTGATTCGATATCCCGAGTCGATTAAATGAATCAAATGTCTGAAGTGACTGATTTTGTTTGGCGTTTGGGCGGGGTGGGGTGGGGTTATCCTGGAGTAGACCACTCCCATTTAACTGAGAAGAAGTTTAGGTTGATTTTGCGACGTGGAAGTAGATGACTGGATTCACTGCCAAGGCCAGAAATAAGCAATACTAATAGTAATAAATACAGCGTGACAGTCAGTGCCTGTGTTTTTTTACTTTTAATTTTTCACCAGTCTGCATTCGAAAAGTCACATTCTACCACTTTAACCTTAGTGGAAATATATTTTCATGGCTGGTGTAATCATTTCTCCTCCATTATTGGTGCTAATGTTCCCTCGTGAGGCACTTTCACCCACAAGTCATTAATTTTAGGTGAGCTGAGACAGGATTCATATCATCTCTGGAATATTGTAAAATAATTGGCTGTTTCTAGGCCCCGGTATCAAAAAGCAGCTATTGTTTCTCAGCATATTTAAATTGACCCAAGATTCCACGAGCACTTGGAACGAAGTAATTTCACGAAGCCCAGAAGTGAAGCCACGTTTCTTTGTTCTCTCGTGAGCCATATTAACCTTAAACCTTATAATGAAAGATAGCGTCAAGACTAAACGATTCTCTGTTAGAATTCCGTCGGATCTGGTGTTGTTTTAAAATATTGTGTTTTAAGCTAAACGGATATGTAATTAAGCGCCGATGAAATGAGTTCTTAATGAAAGAATGGTCATTTTTATAGAGAACTTATTTAAGTGCTTCCTCTGATTGTGAGGTTCACATTTAGGGCTGGCCTCAGCCATATACTATGATGTGGTCTGCTGGTGCAGCAGCATCTCTACTGCAGAGAGGACGGAAGGCCAGCTCAGTCCTGGGGATTCCTCTGGACACTGTACAGGAGGTGGGAGAAAGGAGGATAATAGCAAAACTATCATTATTGCTGGAGAACGACTCTCACGCCCTGTATACATTTACAGCATTTAGCAGACGCCCTTATCCAGAGCCACTTACATTTTATCTAATTTTTCATACAACTGAGCAATTGAGGGTTAAGGGCCTTGCTCAGGGGCCCAGCAGTGGCAGCTTGGTGGACATAGGAATCGAACTCACAACCTTCTGATTGGTAGTCCAACACCTTAACCACTAGGCTTTTTTCCCTGCTGCTATTAGACTTTACAATCAAAGCTGCTCCCAGTAAACCAGTCACTATAATTACACACTGTTATTACTGTTTAACTGCAATAATAAACAATTACAAAGTATTTTATACAACACGTGCAATGACAGACATTTTGAAAAACGTGTAATATTACCTATGTGCAATGTCTGTTAGCGTAACTATTTACTCGTGGTCTCTTTTTCTTCTCTGTATTTATACATTGTGTTGTGCATATCGTCGCTGTCGGGCGGAAACCTCGTATGTCCAAATTTGGTCAATTTCATATTTTTTCACATATCGATGCTATTGGTCAGTCCCCACGTGGGTCTGTTATTTTTACAAGTTATTAACCAATCTGCACTGCAGATAAGGTATGGCGTTTTATTAATTTCCTGAAAAATAACGGTTTTGGAGATACGAGGATTCTGCCTGACAGCGACGATATACTGTATATTATATTACGTCTTTATTCTTTTTATATATTTGCATTTCTTTTTCTTTGCTGCTGTAACAGAGAAATTTCCCCATTGTGGGACGAATAAAAGTAAATCTTTTCTTATTTTGTTTGACATCCGACGCTACGTTAAACTACAGGACGTAAGCTTGGCGTACGATGTCCCGCTAATAAACAAATGAAAAAAATGGATGGCATGATTAGTTGGAAATTTCAAGGTGAGGAATCATAGCAGCTTTCTATACAATAGTAAAAACTCTGCAAAACAAGTTCATCAATTGCAGCAACCAAAGTTGAAGCACACTGCTAGCTAAGAGAGACAAAAGCTAGGTGATCAAATATAACTGATCTATTAGCTAACGGCATTCTGATGTAACACTCCACAGTGTAAGCTAACTAATGAAGCTAGCTAACACACCTCATTTAAAATCAGATAGTTCATTTTAGAAAGAACGTGTGCAAAATAAAGGTAACAACCAAAGATGTATTTAGTCGATACCGATTATTTACTCCTTAGAGTATCTGCATCGACGAGCACCAAACCACCGTCACACTCGTACACGGTCAGGAAAGGGTACATGGGATCGGCCACATGTCGAGTGTATGCTAGCTTGAGCTGCTCAAATTGGAAATGCAGTCCATTTCCAGAGAGAGGAATCCTGAATTCGGAGAGAAGAAAGAGTCGGAGAAACGACAAATAGAGGTTGTGCACCTTTTACTGCAACTTAGCTTGCAGCATAACAAACAGACTGCATGACTGCACACGAGGTAAAGCAATCAGGAAACCGGTCCATATGTTTAAAGAAAGCCATGTATAGCAGAAATGTCAGCTTAACACTTTTTATTAACCCCACGTCGGCACTGATCAGACGGCTGTTTGATACTGTTTTTTTTTCCTGGAGTCCTCCATTGACTTTAATGATTTCAGAATGAAATCTGTGATGTGATCATTTAGAACTCGGGAGCCTTTTTCTGAGAGGTCGAGCCACCTCATTTACCATCTTATCATTGTTAAGATGATGGCCAATCCAATGTGGAAGGATTAGAGCTGTATTTTGTAGTAGGAAATCAAACCTACACTCGTCAGCTTAAGTATGGATTTAAGGAACGTGAATGTTCTGGAAGAAACGCATTTTAATCTTTTACTGAACAGGAGTGAGCTGGACATTTCTTATTGTTCTGGATGAACTTCCACCTATCAAAAACATGCCCTGTTCTGCAGTAGAACCAGGAGAACTTCTGTGGTGTGAAACTTCTCAGGTTTCTTGATCAAAATTTGGTGGAATATCAGAACATCTGATTGGGATTCTGATATTCAGCATTAGATCACATTAGACCTGGAGTTGTTTATCTGACACGCTGAAAGGTTTCTGAAACAAATACTGTTCCAGTATAAAAAAACAAACTGAAATTTACGAACATAAACCAGCTTGGATTTTATAGCAGAACCTCTGTTACGGCCAAACGCATGCTTATCTGACCAGAGAAGATCTGCATGGCTGAAGACAACAGGAACAGGAAAAGTTTTCACAGATTTTCAGAGATTCTTCACTCTTCTCTTTGTCTCATCAATAAACCGTAACTTAGATCTTTCTTTGAGTATCATTTCCTGTATTTTTTTTTCCAGTGTAAAAGGAAAAGTCTATAAAGGTTTTATAGTAAATTGATTGTTTTGGTGCAGGTAATCATTCCTGGATATATACTTGGAGTGTCCTCGAAGATCCGTCACAATTTAGAGCACAAAAGAAACACTTTTTGGCCAGACAAAAGCCTCTCGGAGGCGATCAGGGAATGATGGGATGAGACGAGTCTGCTCGAAGATGGCAGAGGTGAACACAAGCTCTCTAAAGATCAGCACCACTGACGTCAAATCTCTGACCTGGATCGCATTTCAGTAGCCCCGTAACAAATCAGACTGTACCCTTGTCATAAATGTTTCTGTAATCCTGCCCATTTTTTGAGAACCGTTGAGGGAGAGTCAGATTTGCTTCACCTTCCATTCACACTATACATGTGCCAACCATGATGGATTGCCCTCGGTGTGCTGTCTTACAGATATTCGTTATATATTCATCGTTAAAGGAGATGGATTCGTCTAGCAGCAGCTGAGTGATGATCATCGTAATGATGAAGGCATTACCTGCCATATGCTCATCACCTGCAGCGTGCTACAGTGATTAGCCACAGTCACAGGATACAAGGTTACAGCCAGAAGCAAAACAACACACTGCTGAGGCATGGAACGCAAACAAAACAGAAAAACACACGAGGGGAGTATGAGACAACGATGAGACCTGCCGAGAAGATCTGCAAGAACAACAGTCCAGTTTTATTACCACAATAAAATATCAATTGAGCAAATTAGCAGAATGATTGACAGTCGCGTAGGGGTTTTGAATTGACCCTCTGAAAGCCACGCCCCCTTTCTAACAAAAGTAAAAAGAAGGATGTTAGCATTTCCTAGTAACTTAAAACTAGCTCATATTGCGTAGCTATGGTAACGCAATGATAATGTCTCTATATCTTAGGATTTACATTTTATTTCTTTTGCAATATATTATGAGAAGTTTAATTACATCCCATAATATAAAATCCAAATTTTAACTTCATCTAAAGTATTTTCTTACTCACAATTAAATCCCAAATGTAGCATCACACTTAAAAAAATCATTGGAACGTCATCTTTTATTATTCGCACATGAAGTTTATGTGATTTCTCTGTAAAGGAGCAGCTTAAATCTCAGAAAAGCATCGGCTTCCCAGCATGATTTCTCATCTTTGTGTGTGTGTGTGTTTGTGTGTGTGTGCAGGGAATTTTTAAACACTCCTACTAATCACTAAATGATGGATGGAAGAGTGTCTCATTTAGTTGCTATAAGTCCCAGTAAATCTGTATTGTTTTCACTGCGAGCTCATTAAGAAGGAAGGAGACGAGTCGAAGAGTGGGATAAGGAGCAGGGTGATTCAGATTAAACACAGTGCTGCCAACCTTGCTAACCAGAACATCCTAGAGAGCAAGAAAGAGAGTGAGAGAGAAAGAAAACTAAAACAGAATTTATATTTAATTGGATTTATAAGCAACCAGCTGGAGTGTAAAAGCTTATTTTATGCTGTGATTATGTTATGATATGAGGAAGGAACCTTGAGAGGAACCAGATTCAGAAGTGAACCTCATCCTCATTTAGTGACACTGGACAGGAAATAATGTCAATGTAAATAATGTCAATGTAAATAATGTTAATGTAAATAATGTCAGTGTAAATAATGTTAATGTAAATAATGTAATTTCTACAACAGTTTATAGTCCAGTGGAATAAAGCGACAGAGAGCTCCTGAGGAACTAACAGGTCAGAGTCATATCTCTCTCTCAGTTCACCACAAACCCAACACTATTTCCTCCCTAACACTCACTCACTCACTCATTTTCTACCACTTATCTGAACTACCTCGGGTCACGGGGAGCCTGTGCCTATCTCAGGCGTCATCGGGCATCAAGGCAGGATACACCCTGGATGGAGTGCCAACACATCGCAGGGCACACACACACACTCTCATTCACTTACGCAATCACACACTACGGACAATTTTCCAGAGATGCCAATCAACCTACCATGCATGTCTTTGGACCGGGGGAGGAAACCGGAGTACCCGGAGGAAACCCCCAAGGCACGGGGAGAACATGCAAACTCCACACACACAAGGTGGAGGCGGGAATCGAACCCCCAACCCTGGAGGTGTGAGGTGAACGTGCTAACCACTAAGCCACCGTGCCCCCCCTCCCTAACACTAATTCCTAAATTCTTCAAATTATACTGAAACCAACCACTAAACTTGTCAGCGATGAGAGGATAAAAACGGACCGAAATGCAGGAGAGGGTAAAAATAAACAGGTTTACTAAATAAAAAAATGAAACAGGGACACAGGACAAAGACTAAACCAGACATGACGGCGACAACATCAGAGGATTCCGCGCTGCTTAAGGCAACGCGGCTCAACTAAATGCTAATAACAATTAGACACATGAGGAACAGGTGTGCAGAGGCAGGGAGGAAGAGACAAGGGCAGGGCAGACACATAAACACAGAACATCAACAAAAGCACGTGGCCAAAGTCCGGGAAAAACTATTGACAGCTCAGGTAGTCTTGTTTCCAAGTGTATTTATATCTACACAGTATGATTGTTTTTTTTCGCTACGCTACGATCCCCTTATGCTAGCGTTCATTTATTGTTTTGCTTAATCGTGGCTTCTCATTTAACTTCACAACCTTATGATGTGTGAAGGCAAAGGTGAAGACAGAGAAGTTAAAAAGTTTTTTTTTACATTTATTGTGTATCTACATATGATTAGTGATGATTATGTTCATTTTGGCTAAATGTGATGTGCAACAGGGAAATTCGAGCCAGTATTTGGTGTTAGTCAGACTATATAGACAAAGGTTTGTAGACATCTCATTTTGTGTGTCTTCCTCAAACATTATATAAGATATAAGAACATAAATGTGTCTGTGTGCTATAGCATTAGGATTTCTCCTCACAGCCCTGACTCTGACTCAACCCATCCAAACGCCGACTGCACCCCAGACCTCCTCATCTAACATCACTGCCTGATCTCACTAATAAGTTTCTATAGTGGAAAGTCTTATTAGAAGTGTGGAGAAAAAACTTTTTTGTTTAAAAACATTTACATAGTGTTGATAATCTCATCTGGATGGATACTGAAGATTCAGTAGATTTGTGATCATAAAGATTGTCCCGTGCTCAACCCAGGACTCTGCTCATACTGAACAAACTCCCTTGTCCAAAGCAACTTACATTTCTCTCAAATTTTATACAACTGAGTAATTAAGAGTTAAGGGCCTTGTTCAGGGGCCCAACAGTGGCAGCTTGGTTGACCTTGGATTCCAACTCTCAATCTTCCAGCAGTGTCCAACATCTTAACCACTAAGCAATACACTCAGTACTTCCTCTTTCCTTGTTTATCCCTGAATTTAAAGCAGACCAGATAAACCACACCCACTAACATACAGCTCGCTCAGTAACGTCGCTGTTAGTCTGTTCATCTTCCTTTCTAATTCTCACACTGACCTCTCCCTCATTCACGGCCGGGCGGGAGGTAGAAAGTGGGCTTTATTGTGACTAACAGCATATGGTGCACAGGAACCAGAGGCATTCAGGAGCAGAATTACATGATAATTCCCAGCTGTAGCTTTTTGGAGCACGTGCATGCAGGAACTGATCTATTTTTGGCTAGGAATGTGGATAATTGATTGGTTTCTCTGGTGTAAATATAAACTGCCTGGAAATGTGTCGTGTCATAAATTTCCACCTGTAGCTTTAGCAGCGAAATGTGTTCGGCGCTGTGCTTCTAGGTTCTCATAAACATATATCCATAAGAGAGGAGACAGGAAGTGACATGGGAGTAGAATCTTGAAGCTTTAGTGAAAAAAACAAAGACTAATTAACAAAACATCTGGAGGAGAGACCGAATTTATGGACAAATTTTTGGTCTCTTGAAATATTTGTCAGATATTTCGGACTTTCTGAGCTCTTCATATCGTCCATTTACAGCATTCGTCCCAGCAACGAGTATATGAAATGAAAATTTCTCTCATGTTCCCTCTTTAAAAATAAGCTTATCTGCATTTTTATAGAAACAACGCTTCCTAGGCTTCAAAGGCCTGATATCTCTAATGTATCTTTCCAGAGTCTAATTTTCTCTCCTTGAAGTGTTTTAGAAATCACGTCAGAACTTCCGAGATATCCTGATTCTTTTTTCCCTTTATTAAAACTTCTAGCAAACTCTTACATGTTCCTAGAGTTATATATTTTCTAGAACTTTCTATAAAACATTCATAAGCTTTCATGACCCTATGCTCCTGTCCAGAGTTCCACTGCCATAATAAAACATTTCTAGTGGCCTGACTCCCTTCTTGAAATGTTCTAGGAAAGAACTTGGTGTTCCTAGAACCTTACATCCATCAGGTCATGTGATAATTCAAGAAACTGGCCTTATGTTCCTGAGTTATACTCTAGAAAGCAGTCCAGTGCTTCTAGGATCAATCATATCTTCTCCTTTCATTCTCATTTCATTTTTGTTGATTTTCTAAACCCTAATTTAACCCAGAGATGTTCTACTAACCAGCTGTACGTTCTTCTAATTTAACCATTTCTAAGTTCCAATGTTCCTTCATTGGAATTTCCAGATGATCTACTTACAGGATGTTTTCTATAGTCATGCTAATAGGACTATTAGTTCCTTGCTTATTTTGTTCAAAGAAACCATCCAAAGTGGCACGTGTAAGTTTCTCC
Organism: Tachysurus vachellii; assembly: GCF_030014155.1. Lineage (NCBI taxonomy): Eukaryota > Metazoa > Chordata > Actinopteri > Siluriformes > Bagridae > Tachysurus > Tachysurus vachellii. The sequence goes on from NC_083472.1 coordinate 24,509,647, forward strand.
TAAGTTCCTTGGGTCCTGTATTACCTACAGGTAGATATTTTTTTACTAAAAAACAGGGCTCTTTGTCCACCAGGATAAATGTAGATGGTTTAGAATATTCTAGAAAACCTTAGCCTTAGAACCCTGTATTCATTATATTCTTTTATATTTTCTCTCATGTCTTCTTCATTTATCCTTTGTTTTTAAAAGAAAGAACATCTCCCTGGTCCTATAGGTGTTTGGATGTATGACCCGTCGTGACCCTTTGGCTCGGCTCTCCACATGACATGACATTAGAAACAATCTCACGAGGTCTCATAAAGTTTGTCTTTAAAGGAGCATGAAGTAAACACAGAGCTCTGAGAACCTAGTTTGAGGAATCTGTAGATTTTAGGCTCTCATCTGTAGGATGTACTGTAGGATGTTCATGTTGTTCTAAAATATAAAACAGTGTTTTATTTATTATAACTCAGATTTTATTACAGCACCAGAGCCCCAGGTTATAATGCATTATAATCCACATTGACAGTTGCTTTAAGAACCCTATTAGTGTTTAAAAAAAGATTTAAAGCATTGAGACTGTGACATTATAATAGCTGCGATTGTGCTTTAAGTGAAGTGATATCGAGAACATATTTTAAAAGTGAACGGATTTTAATACGTCATAATTCCCTTGAAATATTTACAGTTTTTATATGGAGTCATAAAAATCCAGTTTTCATCTGCTGTCTTTATTGGTGGTGGACTGCAACAATTCACTCAGAATGTTTGGAAATCTGTGGAAACCAGATTTGGAGATTTGGTGAGATACAACCTGAACTATCACAACAAAGAACCGCAGACGTGTGGAATGATCTGTACAGATCAGACATTTGTGCTGAATGGAGAACACTCGGAGATGTTGTTGTTGTTGTTGTTGTTGTTGTGAAGAAGACGTTCTTTTGGACTGGGCCGAAGCAGGAGGAAGGTCAGACGTAACGCTCTGCAAATAAGAAAATAAATCATCTTGAGAAACTTCCAGCAAAGAGAACTTTTGATTATTTAGTAATTTAATGCAATGTGATGGTAAGCATGAGAAGTCATTCATGATTTCAGTTCAATTTGTTATTTGAATTTATTTCCATAGTGCTTTAAGCAGTGGACATTTTCTCTAAGCAGCTTTACAGAAACAGTACAAAAGTTTAATGTTTAAAATGAAGTTACTATTTAATTCTAACATTTATCTCTAATGATCACGTCTGAGGTGACGGTGGTGAGGAAAAAGTCCCTGAGATGATATGAGGAAGAAACCTTGAGAGGAACCAGATTTAAAAGTGAACCTCATCCTCATTTAGTGACACTGAACAGGAAATAATGTCAATGTAAATAATGTTAATGTAAATAATGTTATTGTAAATAATGTCAATGTAAATAATGTTAATGTAAATAATGTTACTGTAAATAATGTCAATGTAAATAATGTTAATGTAAATAATGTTACTGTAAATAATGTCAATGTAAATAATGTTAATGTAAATAATGTTAATGTAAATAATGTCAATGTAAATAATGTTAATGTAAATAATGTTAATGTAAATAATGCCAATGTAAATAATGTTAATGTAAATAATGTCAATGCACATAATGTTAATGTAAATAATGTCAATGTAAATAATGTCAATGTAAATAATGTCATTTCTACAACAGTTTATGGTCCAGAATAAAGATTTTTTTTTTATTATACGCCAATGAAAAAGTAAACAGGACACATCACAGCAACAGAAGTAATGGTTATTAACTGAGTGACCTTAATGCCGCTCACATATTCATCCAGTCTTACTGACCTTGACTTCATCAGTCGTCTCTTATCTACACTGCCGGATCCGACATTGACGCCTAACCCTCCACTTTTTACACTGATATCTCAGATGATAAATAATTCCCATCACACATTACAGCTGAACTCTAGAGTCGTGATCGATGTCATGTTTAGTCTCCATTCGCAGTTCTGGGATTCTCGGATTCACCGTTTTCTCAAAATCTGACTCGTCTGTTAACTGGAAAATGTTTCAAATTCTGTGTAGAATCTTTTCTGCTCTTATTTCAATTAAATAAATAATACATAATAAATAAATAAATAAATAAATAAATAAATAAATAAATAAATAATACATTAAAACCAACCATTAATTAAAAACAAACAAACAAAACAAAAGTTCAAACAAACAATTAAATAATAAAAATACTGGACTGGTAGAACTCACAAAGCTGAGGAAATAAAAAGGTTCTTCGAAGGTTCTTTCAGGGTTCATTTTAGAACTTTTAAAGGTTCTTGCGTTAACAGTTCAATTTTGTTTGAAGATTTATTTATTTATTTATTTATACATACAGATAATAAGTAAAATGCCTGGTGGTTTAATAAAAAGATATTAAAATTCTTGGTAAATTGCTGTGATGTAAGACAAATAAAAGAGTTCAGGACAAGAGGTTGTAATGAAATAATAAACATCAGGCTGGTGACAGTAACCGCCAGGCCACGCTGGCATTCAGTGGTGTTCTGGGAAAAAGGTGGAAAAAGACAAACATCAGATGACCATAAAGTATGACTTGTGTGAGTACAGAGATTTTTGTGCTCTCTCTCTCTCTCTCTCTCTCTCTCTCTCTCTCTCAGCGGGATTAAAAGCTGTACCTCGACCAACAAGTTATAAACCGTAAGACGCTACAGAGTCTGTGAGAATGTTTCAGTAAAAAATGACAAAAAATAAAAAAGACATTCTTAACATGGACCTTATGGCATCTCAGCTTTATACAAAGAGGGATATAAATATATTGTGGATACATAAAATATATAATATATAAATTCTACATTTTACATTTAAATTCTAAAAAATTAAATATATTGTTCTTTATTAAACAAAAAATTATAATCAAAGGCAAATTGCTGTGGCACAAGAGGGATAAAAGACTTACAGAGTACGAGACTATACGAGATATATATATATATATATATATATATATATATATATATATATATATATATATATATATATAATACACAGGACATCATAATGAATTACTCAGAATTACTCAGAAATATTCTGGAGATATTGTGCTTTTATTCACACAATCAGCAGGACTTGTTTATTTTTGGAATAAATGAAGCTTTTTTTTATTCATTGCACATAATTTTGATTACCATTTGAATTTATTTGCAATCAGTGGCACAAATAAAAATATGGCTGCTGGCTTTATGAGGATTTTGTTGGTCATGAAGATCCTAACGTGATTGACTGATGATTAATAGAACATTTTCCACGGGGGAAAAAAGGTCTCCCGTTACACCAAATTTATCCGGGGTTAATGTCTTCGTCTGCGAAAGACTTTCGTTCTTGTATTTGTTGAGTCTGTGTAAGAGCAAAATTAATTCAGACTGAGGCGTGAAGATGAGAAAAAAATCTGTGTAGAAATCACAAAAATCGCCTGAGCATGACTCGGTGTTCACTGACTCGGTGTTCACTGACTCGGTGTTCACTGACTCGGTGTTCACTGACTCGGTGTTCACTGACTCGGTGTTCACTGACTCATTAACTGATTCAATAATAATTTAAAACATAGTTTAAAGCATTTTATTGTCAGATCTAGTGATTGTTTTCTCTTTTTTTGTTGGTCCAAATGTCCACAATTCTACACATTCTGTTCTTTGATTTTTGCAAAAATCGGAAAAAAAAACCCTGCACAACTTTTGAATCACTTCCTGCAGGGAGTTGATTCAGAGTCGAATCACTTTCTTTTGGCGCCAAAAGTAGAGAAAAAAGTGCGGATGTAGAGAACACACCAGGGTTCTGTTCAAACACGACCCACTAAACTCCGCTTCTGTGATAGGAATATAATATCATCATTACACGAAAAGATAAAACTCATAAAACAATTTAGTGTTAGTCGTTAACCTAAACGTCACTTCACATGTAAATGCCAGATTTTGCTGCTTTCTCAAAGTCATTCCTCTAAAATCTACAGCTTCTGCATGACAGACTTTATTTAAGCAACACGCCTCTGATGTCACCTGGATTTAATTAGCCTCAGCCTTCTAGAAATACATCTCCCGTAACACGACGCTACACTCGGGAGCTGCAAATTCATCGCACCTTAAACCTGGAGAACTGAGCGAGGAGGTTAAGAAGTGTTTAATGCCCCCAGCTTGAGTGGTTTTGTCAGGTATGGCCCTTACTTTCATTCACACTAGGAGGAAGCAGAGCTCATTTCATCGTCACAGCTTGATAGTAACGCTGCCGGGGAACTCGGTGTCATTAACATAGCAGTGTTTAATATGTTTGGGAAGAAGCTTTGGGTTACATGATATGTGTGTGAATACATGGCACAGCACATTAATCTCGCTAAGTTTTCAACGCATGCCGCTGCTTCAGGAACACAAACCAAACTCTAATAATGAACGTGAAAGAAATAAATATGCTTTTGGTTTTGTTTTGATATGTCGAGTCTCGTGGGCCTGAGCGGCTAAATCTGTATCGCTAAGTAGAAGAAGCAGCGCTAAATGTTGCTAGCAGTGCTGTTGGAGTCGCTTTGGAACAAATGTAGTCCCTGGTAGTATAATTGCTGTTATGTAATGTTAGCTAGCTAGCAAGAGACCCTGGCTAATACGTAGGTGTAGCATAAAATAGCTACTTCTGGAAGGGTAGCATTAGCGAATATTAGTAACTTAGCTAGGTTTGAGTAAAGATAGCGGCACTACAATGTTTCCAATGAAATACTGCGGAAAGAGGCGGGGCTTCCATTGTGTCAGAGGAAACAAAATGCTTTCAGCTGTTAATCATTTCAGACTCGTGTCATTGGTTGGTTTTATCTCCTGAAGTGATAAATCGTAGCAGCGTCTGTCAGATGCAAAGATGCAAAGAACTTAGCAGAGCTAATTATCTGTAAATGTAAAGAAGGCGAACTAAAGGCCATTTTTTTCAGCCTTATTAAACAGATAACTCATCTTTACTGTTCTGCTTGGTTTGGCCTGGATAACTTAATGAAACCTGTTACAAACCTGTAACTGTTGTAACTGCGACTCACACTCACAAAGTGACAAATGTGAGATAATAAATTTCCCAAAACCAAACATCATCCTTGTTTTTTTTACCTCCCTGGATTGGACACAGCGGTGTCTCTGTTAGCCCTTTGCTGTCAGTTGACCTTTTCTGTCAGCGCTGAAAGCTAACAAATGAAGATGCTCCTAAGCCAGGATTTTCTTTTCCTTTTCCGTCTCAAAAGGACATCACAGGCACATCAGATAGCGCTCATTGGAACAGAGTCGTGAAATAACAAGTTTTCTTTTGCTTTGCGCTGATAAACAGACTCGGGACTCGGACCGGATGAGAGACGGAGTGATTAGAATCAGGCAAATGGAGTATGGATTTTTAGTGTGTGACAGGCGCTCGGTTTACAAACACACTTCTCCGATAAGTGAGATGGTGACGGCTGTCAACATAAATAACATCTTTGTGTGTTGTTGACGTTTATATTCCACACATTGCACGTTTGATCCTTAACGAATATTCACGAGGTGCTTGAAACAAAAGACCACAGAGAATGAGTTCTTTCATTGGCAGGTTTTTTTTGCAGTTGTGACACGTTTAAACCTTTCATCAGGAAGCTGTCAGGGAGCGATGCCTCGACGTGACGGACAAGGCCTCGACTCTGAGAGTCAGCTGGGTCGCTCGAGTCACGCTGTTCTTACTGGCTTGGTTTATCACCTGTCTGATTGAGCTCTGAGGTCACAGCCCTCACTTGTGTAGTGGCTCATGAAAGCTCTTCTTCTGTCTTTCCTGCTGCTTTATCACAGGGTCTGTTAAGGAAGAACATGGTCCTCATATGGCCTGGGAATTTTTCCTTTTTTTTAACAGGGGGTTATAGGAAAGAATTATAATCGTGGTGTCACCGACTGTAGAATAGGCTGCGGTCGCTTTATTGATGCTTTCTTCCACGTCTTATCTCTTCCTTTATACTAAATCTATATCCCGGTATCTGGAAAGCAGATTTGTGAGGATGTGTATTGTTTAAATTAGAATAGAAATAGCAGAGAAGGTAGTTATTTCCAAATACACAGCATTTTCTGCAAAAAAAAAAAAAAAAAAGTCAATCATTTGTTTACATTTTTAAGCTGAATTTCTCTCTAAATTACAAGTGACACGTGTTTAAACTTTAATTCATTCATTCATTCATCTTCTACCGCTTATCCGAACTACCTCGGGTCACGGGGAGCCTGTGCCTATCTCAGGCGTCATCGGGCATCAAGGCAGGATACACCCTGGACGGAGTGCCAACCCATCGCAGGGCACACACACACTCTCATTCACTCATGCAATCACACACTAGGGACAATTTTCCAGGCATGCCAATCAACCTACCATGCATGTCTTTGGACCGGGGGAGGAAACCGGAGTACCCGGAGGAAACCCCCGAAGCACGGGGAGAACATGCAAACTCCACACACACAAGGTGGAGGCGGGAATCGAACCCCGACTCTGGAGGTGTGAGGCGAACGTGCTAACCACTAAGCCACTGTGCCCCCCTGTTTAAACTTTAATCTTCCTCAAAATATCTTCCTTGTACCGCTAACTGCACTCAATAACTTTACTTATTATAATAAAGTCCTCTTGACACAATTGCTGCTAATCTGCTAATCACATCTTATTGACTGGGATTCTGTGTGTTTTTGGACCCAACTGATAAATGGTGCCAACGAATGTCACTGAATAAGCCATCGCATGCTGCATGGTCTTTTATTTATCATTAATAATAAGCATTCATCCGTGGATTCACCAAATGTCACTTCACGTTAGCTGACAGCAAGAAGTAGATGCATCTAGTGTGAAATAAAGATGGACAGATAAACAGAAAGTGTTAGCATTCAGCACAGCAAATCTGTAGAGCTAACATTAAAACCTTACATAAAAAGCTAGTCTACTGCATGGGGGTTTTGTTACAAGTGACAAAAGAAAGACGTTTGGAATAAAAAAAACAGCTTTATGGAGAAAAAGGTATGTGTTAGGATGTGCCGTTAGGATGTGGTGTTAGGATGTGGCGTTAGGATGTAGTGTTAGGATGTGGCGTTAGGATGTGGTGTTAGGATGTGGCGTTAGGATGTAGTGTTAGGATGTGGCATTAGGATGTGGTGTTAGGATGTGGTGTTAGGATGTGGCATTAGGATGTGGTGTTAGGATGTGGCGTTAGGATGTAGTGTTAGGATGTGGCATTAGGATGTGGTGTTAGGATGTAGTATTAGGATGTGGTGTTAGGATGTGGTGTTAGGATGTGGTGTTAGGATGTAGTATTAGGATGTGGTGTTAGGATGTGGTGTTAGGATGTGGTGTTAGGATGTGGTGTTAGGATGTGGTGTTAGGATGTGGTGTTATGATGTGGTGTTAGGATGTGGTGTTAGGATGTAGTATTAGGATGTGGTGTTAGGATGTGGTGTTAGGATGTAGTATTAGGATGTGGTGTTAGGATGTGGTGTTAGGATGTAGTATTAGGATGTGGTGTTAGGATGTGGTGTTAGGATGTGGTGTTAGGATGTAGTATTAGGATGTGGTGTTAGGATGTGGTGTTAGGATGTGCCGTTAGGATGTGGTGTTAGGATGTGGTGTTATGATGTGGTGTTAGGATGTGGTGTTAGGATGTAGTATTAGGATGTGGTGTTAGGATGTGGTGTTAGGATGTAGTATTAGGATGTGGTGTTAGGATGTGGTGTTAGGATGTGGTGTTAGGATGTGGTGTTAAGATGTGGTGTTAGGATGTGGCGTTGGGATGTAGTGTTAAGATGTAAAATCACTCGTTCTGGGATGCCGATGAAGCTGGAGATGAAGATGGTGGATAAACCTCCCAGGTGCCTCAGTAGACATGACGTCCTCCATCCATCATGACATCATCAATGTCGTTAAAGAGTAGAAAGTGAAGGAGGTTTTACACAGAAGTAAATATACAGTTATCTAAAGTTTATGTTCAATATACACTCTTTAGTATTGACCCGAGCGCTGAAAACGCTCTAGAACTATTCTACAAATCCATCTCTCATATCTGGTAATAAATTAGCCCAGGAAGCGAGTGATACTCCGGCAAGAACCCAAAGGTTTACGTTCTGTTGAGATAACGGTGTCACATCTGCTCTCTTGTGCTCTGATAAACTTACTGACAATTCCACTTTTCTTTCCATCATTCATTACCAAATAAACTGTGATTAAAATGCTATCGAGGTCACATTAATACGCCAGTGTTTAGTGAAAGCTTCTTACTTGTAACTTGCAGCTTTTTGTGAAATGTAATTAGTCTGCTGTCACTGGTCCAACATGGCCACGTTAAACATGTACGCTTCCAAGTGCTGTTAATGACAGTGCCAAACACTTTTTATAGTGTATAATCTGTAGAAGGAAAATAAACATTTTATAAGGTTTCACAGGTTAAGAACTTATATATAAGTATATATGAGAAGGTTTATGGGGTTCTCCCAGAGGTACAACTGAAGAACCTTCTACTAAAAGTGTCACTCTCTCTCTCTCTCATCTTCTACCGCTTATCCGAACTACCTCGGGTCACGGGGAGCCTGTGCCTATCTCAGGCGTCATCGGGCATCAAGGCAGGATACACCCTGGACGGAGTGCCAACCCATCACAGGGCACACACACTCTCATTCACTCACGCAATCACACGCTACAGACAATTTTCCAGAGATGCCAATCAACCTACCATGCATGTCTTTGGACTGAGGGAGGAAACCGGAGTACCAGGAGGAAACCCCCGAGGCACGGGGAGAACATGCAAACTCCACACACACAAGGCGGAGGCGGAAATCGAACCCCCAACCCTGGAGGTGTGAGGCGAACGTGCTAACCACTAAGCCACCGTGCCAGAAGTGTTTCTATAACAGCAGCTCTGACAGCGTATGTAGCTGGAGATCTCAGATTTATACGAATGTGCTTGTTTTATTGCATTATCGTTTTGAAAGCAGCAGCTGGTTCACAGGGAGTTGTGCAGCAGAGGCATGGTATAAACTGTTAAGAAGCTGAGTCGATGTTTATGTAAAGGTTATGGTGGGACTCTCCTGTGTCACTGTGTTTGTGGGGAATGTAGAAGCCTAGTGGTTAAAAGCGGGGTGAACGTTGTTTGAGAAATGCTTCAGAAAACTGAGTCGGGCCGACAAACAAAACAAACGTGTAGCCAATGAGCATAAAGGGGCGTGTCTTGTCGATATGAGAGTGTTCAGTGCGCATATCTGACATTAGCAGAAAGGGGCGTGTCTTGTCAATATGGGCGGAGAGAGTGTTCAGTGCGCATATCTGACATTAGCAGAAAGGGGCGTGTCTTG